>NW_025228064.1:66572-117798 GCF_018294505.1 Triticum aestivum
AAAAAAAAGAGCGCAAAAAAAAAGAGCGAAAAAAAAAATTCCAGAGTGTGCTTTTCCCTTGTTTACGTGCCGCGCCGTGATTTTGTTAGTGTTCTAGGCTCGCGTCTCTAGCACAGTCTAGCCTAGGACCAGCACAGTACCGTCGTTGAGCGTTTATTCAACTTTGCATCTCTGAATTGATTATTGCTGACCCTTTTTGCTACCATATTATAAGCCTTCCCAGCTCCACATACATCTACGTCGTGCGTTTGACTCTCCCTGGTAATCGCTCTATCCAAGTTTTGAGAGTTTTTGACTACAACGGTTGCCGATCACCGCCTGCTGCTGGGTAAGAACTGGTAAGAATTTGAGATTTGCTTGACGGATTTGTGACACCCACCACCACCACTTGTTCGTAGTCTGTAGGATCATATTATTGTGTGTTTCTATTGCTGCTAACCATGCCAGGATCACAAGCCGACGAGATTGACTGGGAGAATTTATCGAACAAGGAGCTTCATGATAAGTTTCAGCAAATGATGACTGAACAGGTGCAAGATGTGCTGAACAATTTTGAAGAGGCCATGGAGAAGATCACTGGCCTTGAGAAGACGTTCGAAACAAAGCTCGATAACAAGTTTAATGAATTGCTCGCGCGTTTTCCACCACCACCACCCGCTGCACCTAACGCACCTCTCCAACAACAACAACAACGACTACCTCCACGTCGTGAAGCAGACCTCCGCCGAGCAAGCCGTGTTCCTCTTGCGTTTGGCCAAACTGTTGGTGCTGCTGTTGATACTTCTGTGGCTCCTGCTGCTGATGTGGAGGAGGATGATTATGTGGGAGATTATGAGGATGAGGTTGATCAAAATCAACACTACGTGCAGCCACCTGTACCACCACCAGCAGGTCGACCTCAGGTATATATTCGTAATGGTAGGCCTGCACCACCACCTCAGGTACGAGATGATGTCCATATTCCTAAACTGAAATTGAATATTCCACCATTTGAGGGTAGATATGTTCCTGATATATATCTTACTTGGGAGTTAGAAACTGAACAACGATTTACATGTTTACAATATCCTGAGGAGAGACGAGTTGCTGCTGCTGTTTGTGCTTTCACTAGTTTTGCATGTGTATGGTGGTCTGAACATTGTAGATTATATCCTATTCCAACTAATTGGGCTGCTTTGAAAACTGCTATGCGTACGCGTTGGGTTCCACCATATTATCAACGTGAATTGCTTCAAAAATTGCAGCGTTTAAGACAAGGGAAAAATCCTGTAGAAGAATATTATCAGGAATTACAAACTGGCATGATTAGATGTGGTATTGTTGAGGAGAATGAAGCTATGCTTGCACGTTTTCTGGGTGGATTAAATAGAGAGATTCAGACCATTCTAGACTATAAGGAGTATACTAATATCACTCGTTTATTCCATCTTGCTTGTAAAGCTGAACGTGAAGTGCAGGATCGACAAGCATTGGGGCGAACTAACTTTTCTGCAGGCCGACCTTCATCATGGACACCACGTGCATCTTCTACTTCAACTGCACCAGCACCTCCATCCGGTGCCACCTCCAGCCGTGATACAAGAAAACAGGCACAACCACCATTATCTGCCAAGAGCGCACCTGCAGGGCCTACACAGCGTTCTTCTTCTTCCATAGCATCAACAGGGCACACAAGTGATATTATTTGTCGTCGTTGTAAGGGAGGAGGTCATTATGCGAGAGAATGCAAATCTCCGCAT
This sequence comes from Triticum aestivum, assembly GCF_018294505.1. Classification (NCBI taxonomy): domain Eukaryota; kingdom Viridiplantae; phylum Streptophyta; class Magnoliopsida; order Poales; family Poaceae; genus Triticum; species Triticum aestivum. Next base: position 68,312 of record NW_025228064.1, read on the forward strand.
GTGATGATTGCTACCGCGGATGGTGGATATGAGTCCGCTAGTGACTATGATGAGGAGACTTTGGCTCTTATTACACGTGAAGAACATGGTGGAGATGATTCTGATCATGAGACGCAATACATGGCTCCTGAAGACGCTGACAGGTATGAATGTTTAGTTGCTCAACGTGTTTTGAGTGTGCAGGTCACACAAGCTGAGCAAAATCAGAGGCACAATTTGTTCCATACCAAGGGAGTTGTGAAGGAACGTTCTGTGCGCGTCATCATAGACGGAGGGAGCTGCAACAACTTGGCTAGAATGGAGATGGTGGAGAAGCTTTCTCTCACCACAAGACCACATCCACATCCTTACTACATCCAATGGTTCAACAACAGCGGCAAGGTTAAGGTAACACGTACTGTTCGTGTGCATTTTAGTATCTCTACATATGCTGATTATGTTGATTGTGATGTGGTACCTATGCAAGCATGTTCCTTATTACTTGGTAGACCATGGCAATTTGATAAAAATTCTGTACACCATGGTAGAAACAATCACTATACTCTTGTTCATAAGGATAAAAATATTACTTTGCTTCCTATGACTCCTGATTCCATTTTGAAAGATGATATTAATAGAGCTAATAAAGCAAAACAGGAGACGAATAAGAGTGAAAATAAGATTGTGGCAAAAGAATTTGAGCAACAAATGAAACCTAATAATAAACCATCTAGTGTGATGAGGACATCAATACAATTGTTACACCCACAGCCCCTGCTGCTATACATACTGGACCAATTACTAGAGCTCGTGCACGCCAACTAAATTACCAGGTACTTTCGTTTCTTGGTAATGATTCTAATGTTCATGAGAATATGATGCTGCCTAAATTGGATACATTTGTTTTGCTTACAAATGAAGGGCCTAGCTTGGAGAAGGATGAACATTGGAGCAAGAACAAGCATGGAGATGATGGCATGCGCAAGGGGAACAATAACGGAGTTACAAGTGATGATTTCAGGACTTTGAAGCCACCATAATGGGTGCATGAAGCCTTGGACGAAATATACAAGATGCCACTTCATAAATTTCGTCCCGAGGCTATTTTAGGTGCTGCATCACCTTATTATTGGGCCAGGCCCATGTAATTTCGAAATACATAAGTATAGGCTATTTTTAGAGTCCGTATGTGTGGGGAAACAAGAGATAGGGTTGATTTCAGACCCCTCCACCAAGGGCCACGAAATTCCCCCCTCTTCCTCCATATATACAGCCCTTAGGGCATCGTTTAGACTTTGGGTTTTGTTTAGTTTAAAAGTTCGCCATAGCTGCAACTTCGCGTACTTCGTTTGTGTTCAACGACCAGACAAAGGCGTCACAGAACCCCACCTTGATCAATAAAGCTTTCATCTTATATTCGCAATATCCAGATTGCAATCTTAGTTTCTTGCTTGTTCTTCGTTTGCTCGCAGGAAACAGACCCTCGTGGTCAGGTTGATCGTGCTCCGGCGTGGTCAATAACCTCTCGGAGTTGGTTTAGCGATTGCTAAGGCGCGACGTCCTCGCACGTTCGTAGTCGGATCGTCAAAGTCGACTGCCACCAAAGCGATATCCATCATCTCATCGAAAGACGGGACACCTTTGCCTCTATCAGAACAATTTTGAAGAGGCCATGGAGAAGATCACTGGCCTTGAGAAGACGTTCGAAACAAAGCTCGATAACAAGTTTAATGAATTGCTCGCGCGTCTTCCACCACCACCACCCGCTGCACCTAACGCACCTCTCCAACAACAACAACAACGACTACCTCCACGTCGCGAAGCAGACCTCCGCCGAGCAAGCCGTGTTCCTCTTGCGTTTGGCCAAACTGTTGGTGCTGCTGTTGATACTTCTGTGGCTCCTACTGCTGATGCGGAGGAGGATGATTATGTGGGAGATTATGAGGATGAGGTTGATCAAAATCAACACTACGTGCAGCCACCTGTACCACCACCAGCAGGTCGACCTCAGGTATATATTCGTAATGGTAGGCCTGCACCACCACCTCAGGTACGAGATGATGTCCATATTCCTAAACTGAAATTGAATATTCCACCATTTGAGGGTAGATATGTTCCTGATATATATCTTACTTGGGAGTTAGAAACTGAACAACGATTTACATGTTTACAATATCCTGAGGAGAGACGAGTTGCTGCTGCCGTTTGTGCTTTCACTAGTTTTGCATGTGTATGGTGGTCTGAACATTGTAGATTATATCCTATTCCAACTACTTGGGCTGCTTTGAAAACTGCTATGCGTACGCGTTGGGTTCCACCATATTATCAACGTGAATTGCTTCAAAAATTGCAGCGTTTAAGACAAGGGAAAAATTCTGTAGAAGAATATTATCAGGAATTACAAACTGGCATGATTAGATGTGGTATTGTTGAGGAGAATGAAGCTATGCTTGCACGTTTTCTGGGTGGGTTAAATAGAGAGATTCAGACCATTCTAGACTATAAGGAGTATACTAATATCACTCGTTTATTCCATCTTGCTTGTAAAGCTGAACGTGAAGTGCAGGATCGACAAGCATTGGGGCGAACTAACTTTTCTGCAGGCCGACCTTCATCATGGACACCACGTGCATCTTCTACTTCAACTGCACCAGCACCTCCATCCGGTGCCACCTCCAGCCGTGATACAAGAAAACAGGCACAACCACCATTATCTGCCAAGAGCGCACCTGCGGGGCCTACACAGCGTTCTTCTTCTTCCATGGCATCAACAGGGCACACAAGTGATATTATTTGTCGTCGTTGTAAGGGAGGAGGTCATTATGCGAGAGAATGCAAATCTCCGCGTGTGATGATTGCTACCGCGGATGGTGGATATGAGTCCTCTAGTGACTATGATGAGGAGACTTTGGCTCTTATTACACGTGAAGAACATGGTGGAGATGATTCTGATCATGAGACGCAATACATGGCTCCTGAAGACGCTGACAGGTATGAATGTTTAGTTGCTCAACGTGTTTTGAGTGTGCAGGTCACACAAGCTGAGCAAAATCAGAGGCACAATTTGTTCCATACGAAGGGAGTTGTGAAGGAACGTTCTGTGCGCGTCATCATAGACGGAGGGAGCTGCAACAACTTGGCTAGCATGGAGATGGTGGAGAAGCTTTCTCTCACCACAAGACCACATCCACATCCTTACTACATCCAATGGTTCAACAACAGCGGCAAGGTTAAGGTAACACGTACTGTTCGTGTGCATTTTAGTATCTCTACATATGCTGATTATGTTGATTGTGATGTGGTACCTATGCAAGCATGTTCCTTATTACTTGGTAGACCATGGCAATTTGATAAAAATTCTGTACACCATGGTAGAAACAATCACTATACTCTTGTTCATAAGGATAAAAATATTACTTTGCTTCCTATGACTCCTGATTCCATTTTGAAAGATGATATTAATAGAGCTAATAAAGCACAACAGGAGAAGAATAAGAGTGAAAATCAGATTGTGGCAAAAGAATTTGAGCAACAAATGAAGCCTAATAATAAACCATCTAGTGTTGCTTCTGAAATTAAATTAAAAAGTGCATGTTTAGTTGCCACCAAATCTGATATTGATGAGCTAGATTTCAGCAAATCTGTTTGCTATGCTTTTGTGTGCAAAGAGGCATTATTTTCATTCGAGGACGTGCCTTCCTCTTTGCCGCCTGCTGTCACTAACATTTTGCAGGAGTTCGCTGACGTTTTTCCACAAGACGTGCCACCGGGATTACCGCCTATTCGAGGGATTGAGCATCAGATTGACTTAATTCCCGGTGCTTCACTGCCAAACCGTGCACCATACCGTACCAATCCAGAGGAGACGAAGGAGATTATGCGTCAAGTACAAGAGCTTCTCGACAAAGGTTATATACGCGAATCCCTTAGTCCTTGTGCTGTTCCTATTATTCTAGTGCCGAAAAAGGATGGTACATCACGTATGTGTGTTGATTGTAGAGGCATTAATAATATTACTATTCGTTATCGTCATCCTATTCCTAGGCTAGATGATATGCTTGATGAATTGAGTGGCTCTACAATATTCTCCAAAGTTGATTTGCGTAGTGGCTACCATCAAATTCGTATGAAATTGGGAGATGAATGGAAAACAGCATTTAAAACTAAGTTTGGATTATATGAGTGGTTAGTGATGCCTTTTGGGTTAACTAATGCACCTAGTACTTTCATGAGATTAATGAACGAAGTTTTACGTGCTTTCATTGGACGATTTGTGGTAGTCTATTTTGATGATATACTGATTTATAGCAGATCTTTGGAAGAACATTTGGAACATTTACGTGCTGTTTTTATTGCTCTACGTGATGCACGTTTGTTTGGTAACCTTGGGAAGTGCACCTTTTGCACCGACCGAGTATCTTTTCTTGGCTATGTTGTTACTCCACAGGGAATTGAAGTTGACAAAGCCAAGATTGAAGCTATTGAGAGTTGGCCGCAGCCCAAAACGGTCACACAGGTGAGGAGTTTTCTTGGCCTCGCTGGATTCTATAGGCGTTTTGTGAGAGATTTCAGCACCATTGCTGCACCTCTCAACGAGCTTACAAAGAAGGATGTGCCTTTTGTTTGGGGTACCGCACAGGAAAAAGCCTTCACGGTATTGAAAGATAAGTTGACACATGCTCCTTTACTCCAACTTCCTGATTTTAATAAGACTTTTGAGCTTGAATGTGATGCTAGTGGAATTGGATTAGGAGGTGTGTTATTACAAGATGGCAAACCTGTTGCATACTTTTCTGAAAAATTGAGTGGGCCTAGTCTGAATTATTCTACTTATGATAAAGAATTATATGCTCTTGTTCGGACTTTAGAAACATGGCAACATTATTTATGGCCCAAAGAATTTGTTATACATTCTGATCATGAATCTTTGAAACATATTAAAAGTCAAGCTAAACTGAATCGTAGACATGCTAAATGGGTTGAATTCATTGAGACTTTCCCTTATGTCATTAAACACAAGAAGGGAAAAGAAAATGTTATTGCTGATGCATTGTCTCGTCGCTATACTATGCTTTCACAACTTGACTTCAAAATATTTGGTTTGGAGACCATCAAAGATCAATATGTGTATGATGCTGATTTTAAAGATGTAATGCAGAATTGCAAAGAAGGAAGAATGTGGAACAAGTTTGTCGTTAATGATGGATTTGTGTTTCGTGCTAACAAGCTATGCATTCCAGCTAGCTCCGTTCGTCTTTTGTTGTTGCAGGAGGCGCATGGAGGAGGATTAATGGGACACTTTGGCATGAAGAAGATGGAGGACGTACTTGCTACACATTTCTTTTGGCCAAAGATGAGACGGGATGTTGAGCGTTTTATTGCTCGCTGCACTACATGTCAAAAAGCTCAGTCACGACTCAATCCTCATGGTTTATATATGCCTTTGCCTGTACCTAGCGTTCCTTGGGAGGATATATCTATGGACTTTGTTTTAGGTTTACCTCGAACAAAGAAGGGGAGGGATAGCATATTTGTTGTCGTGGATAGATTCTCGAAAATGGCACACTTTATACCATGTCATAAAAGCGATGATGCTGTTAATGTTGCTGATTTGTTCTTTCGTGAAATTATTCGCTTGCATGGTGTGCCAAATACTATTGTTTCAGATCGTGATACTAAATTTCTTAGCCACTTTTGGAGATGTTTATGGGCTAAGTTGGGGACTAAACTGCTTTTTAGTACTACTTGTCACCCCCAAACTGATGGCCAAACTGAAGTAGTCAATAGAACATTGTCTACTATGCTTAGGGCTGTTTTGAAGAGTAATAAGAAAATGTGGGAGGAATGCTTGCCTCATATTGAATTTGCTTATAATCGTTCATTGCATTCTACTACTAAGATGTGCCCTTTTGAAGTTGTGTATGGTTTCCTACCTCGTGCACCTATTGATTTGTTGCCTCTTCCATCTTCGGAGAAGGTTAATTTTGATGCTAAACAACCTGCTGAATTGATTTTAAAAGTGCATGAGTTAACTAAGGAAAACATTGAGCGTATGAATGCCAAATATAAACTTGCTGGAGATAAGGGTAGAAAACATGTTGTGTTTGCACCTGGAGATCTTGTTTGGTTACATTTGTGTAAGGATAGATTTCCTGATTTGCGCAAATCAAAGCTCATGCCACGGGCTGATGGTCCCTTTAAGGTGTTAGAGAAAATAAATGATAATGCATATAAACTTGAGCTGCCTGCAGATTTTGGGGTTAGTCCCACTTTTAACATTGCAGATTTGAAGCCTTATTTGGGTGAGGAAGATGAGTTTCCGTCGAGGACGACTTCATTTCAAGAAGGGGAGGATGATGAGGACATCAATACCATTGTTACACCCACAGGACCTGCTGCTATACATACTGGACCAATTACTAGAGCTCGCGCACGCCAACTAAATTACCAGGTACTTTCGTTTCTTGGTAATGATTCTAATGTTCATGAGAATATGATGCTGCCTAAATTGGATACATTTATTTTGCTTACAAATGAAGGGCCTAGCTTGGAGAAGGATGAACATTGGAGCAAGAACAAGCATGGAGATGATGGCATGCGCAAGGGGAACAAGAACGGAGTTACAAGTGATGATTTCAGGACTTTGAAGCCACCATAATGGGTGCATGAAGCCTTGGACGAAATATACAAGATGCCACTTCATAAATTTCGTCCCGAGGCTATTTTAGGTGCTGCGTCACCTTATTATTGGGCCAGGCCCATGTAATTTCGAAATACATAAGTATAGGCTATTTTTAGAGTCCGTATGTGTGGGGAAACAAGATATAGGGTTGATTTCGGACCCCTCCACCAAGGGCCACGAAATTCCCCCCTCTTCCTCCATATATACAGCCCTTAGGGCATCGTTTAGACTTTGGGTTTTGTTTAGATTAAAAGTTCGCCATAGCTGCAACTTCGCGTACTTCGTTTGTGTTCAACGACCAGACAAAGGCGTCACAGAACCCCACCTTGATCAATAAAGTTTTCATCTTATATTCGCAATATCCAGATTGCAATCTTAGTTTCTTGCTTGTTCTTCGTTTGCTCGCAGGAAACAGACCTTCGTGGTCAGGTTGATCGTGCTCCGGCGTGGTCAATAACCTCTCGGAGTTGGTTTAGCGATTGCTAAGGCGCGACGTCCTCGCACGTTCGTAGTCGGATCGTCAAAGTCGACTTCCACCAAAGCGAAATCCACCATCTCATCGAAAGACGAGACACCTTTGCCTCTATCACCTATGCAAGCATGTTCCTTATTACTTGGTAGACCATGGCAATTTGATAAAAATTCTGTACACCATGGTAGAAACAATCACTATACTCTTGTTCATAAGGATAAAAATATTACTTTGCTTCCTATGACTCCTGATTCCATTTTGAAAGATGATATTAATAGAGCTAATAAAGCAAAACAGGAGACGAATAAGAGTGAAAATCAGATTGTGGCAAAAGAATTTGAGCAACAAATGAAGCCTAATAATAAACCATCTAGTGTTGCTTCTGAAATTAAATTGAAAAGTGCATGTTTATTTGCCACCAAATCTGATATTGATGAGCTAGATTTCAGCAAATCTGTTTGCTATGCTTTTGTGTGCAAATAGGCATTATTTTCATTCGAGGACGTGCCTTCCTCTTTGCCTCCTGCTGTCACTAACATTTTGCAGGAGTTCGCTGACGTCTTTCCACAAGACGTGCCACCGGGATTACCGCCTATTCGAGGGATTGAGCATCAGATTGACTTAATTCCCGGTGCTTCACTGCCAAACCGTGCACCATACCGTACCAATCCAGAGGAGACGAAGGAGATTATGCGCCAAGTACAAGAGCTTCTCGAAAAAGGTTATATACGCGAATCCCTTAGTCCTTGTGCTGTTCCTATTATTCTAGTGCCGAAAAAGGATGGTACATCACGTATGTGTGTTGATTGTAGAGGCATTAATAATATTACTATTCGTTATCGTCATCCTATTCCTAGGCTAGATGATATGCTTGATGAATTGAGTGGCTCTACAATATTCTCCAAAGTTGATTTGCGTAGTGGCTACCATCAAATTCGTATGAAATTGGGAGATGAATGGAAAACAGCATTTAAAACTAAGTTTGGATTATATGAGTGGTTAGTCATGCCTTTTGGGTTAACTAATGCACCTAGTACTTTCATGAGGTTAATGAACGAAGTTTTACGTGCTTTCATTGGACGATTTGTGGTAGTTTACTTTGATGACATATTGATTTATAGCAGATCTTTGGAAGAACATTTGGAACATTTACGTGCTGTTTTTATTGCTCTACGTGATGCACGTTTGTTTGGTAACCTTGGGAAGTGCACCTTTTGCACCGACCGAGTATCTTTTCTTGGCTATGTTGTTACTCCATAGGGAATTGAAGTTGATAAAGCCAAGATTGAAGCTATTGAGAGTTGGCCGCAGCCCAAAACGGTCACACAAGTGAGGAGTTTTCTTGGCCTCGCTGGATTCTATAGGCGTTTTGTGAGAGATTTCAGCACCATTGCTGCACCTCTCAATGAGCTTACAAAGAAAGATGTGCCTTTTCCTTGGGGTACCGCACAGGAAGAAGCCTTCACGGTATTGAAAGATAAGTTGGCACATGCTCCTTTACTCCAACTTCCTGATTTTAATAAGACTTTTGAGCTTGAATGTGATGCTAGTGGAATTGGATTAGGAGGTGTGTTATTACAAGATGGCAAACCTGTTGCATACTTTTCTGAAAAATTGAGTGGGCCTAGTCTGAATTATTCTACTTATGATAAAGAATTATATGCTCTTGTTCGGACTTTAGAAACATGGCAACATTATTTATGGCCCAAAGAATTTGTTATACATTCTGATCATGAATCTTTGAAACATATTAAAAGTCAAGCTAAACTGAATCGTAGACATGCTAAATGGGTTGAATTCATTGAGACTTTCCCTTATGTCATTAAACACAAGAAGGGAAAAGAAAATGTTATTGCTGATGCATTGTCTCGTCGCTATACTATGCTTTCACAACTTGACTTCAAAATATTTGGTTTAGAGATCATCAAAGATCAATATGTGCATGATGCTGATTTTAAAGATGTAATGCAGAATTCTAAAGAAGGAAGAATGTGGAACAAGTTTGTCGTTAACGATGGATTTGTGTTTCGTGCTAACAAGCTATGCATTCCAGCTAGCTCCGTTCGTCTTTTGTTGTTGCAGGAGGCGCATGGAGGAGGATTAATGGGACACTTTGGCGTGAAGAAGACGGAGGACGTATTTGCTACACATTTCTTTTGGCCAAAGATGAGACGAGATGTTGAGCATTTTATTGCTCGATGCACTACATGTCAAAAAGCTAAGTCACGACTCAATCCTCATGGTTTATATATGCCTTTGCCTGTACCTAGTGTTCCTTGGGAGGATATATCTATGGACTTTGTTTTAGGTTTACCTCGAACAAAGAAGGGGAGGGATAGCATATTTGTTGTCGTGGATAGATTCTCGAAAATGGCACACTTTATACCATGTCATAAAAGCGATGATGCTGTTAATGTTGCTGATTTGTTCTTTCGTGAAATTATTCGCTTGCATGGTGTGCCAAATACTATTGTTTCAGATCGTGATACTAAATTTCTTAGCCACTTTTGGAGATGTTTATGGGCTAAGTTGGGGACTAAACTGCTTTTTAGTACTACTTGTCACCCCCAAACTGATGGACAAACTGAAGTAGTCAATAGAACGTTGTCTACTATGCTTAGGGCTATTTTGAACAATAATAAGAAAATGTGGGAGGAATGCTTGCCTCATATTGAATTTGCTTATAATCGTTCATTGCATTCTACTACTAAGATGTGCCCTTTTGAAGTTGTGTATGGTTTCCTACCTCGTGCACCTATTGATTTGTTGCCTCTTCCATCTTCGGAGAAGGTTAATTTTGATGCTAAACAACGTGCTGAATTGATTTTAAAAATGCATGAGTTAACTAAGGAAAACATTGAGCGCATGAATGCTAAATATAAACTTGCTGGAGATAAGGGTAGAAAACATGTTGTGTTTGCACCTGGAGATCTTGTTTGGTTACATTTGCGTAAGGATAGATTTCCTGATTTGCGCAAATCAAAGTTAATGCCACGTGCTGATGGTCCCTTTAAGGTGTTAGAGAAAATAAATGATAATGCATATAAACTTGAGCTGCCTGCAGATTTTGGGGTTAGTCCCACTTTTAACATTGCAGATTTGAAGCCTTATTTGGGTGAGGAAGATGAACTTCCGTCGAGGACGACTTCATTTCAAGCAGGGGAGGATGATGAGGACATCAATACAATTGTTACACCCACAGCCCCTGCTGCTATACATACTGGACCAATTACTAGAGCTCGTGCACGCCAACTAAATTACCAGGTACTTTCGTTTCTTGGTAATGATTCTAATGTTCATGAGAATATGATGCTGCCTAAATTGGATACATTTGTTTTGCTTACAAATGAAGGGCCTAGCTTGGAGAAGGATGAACATTGGAGCAAGAACAAGCATGGAGATGATGGCATGCGCAAGGGGAACAAGAACGGAGTTACAAGTGATGATTTCAGGACTTTGAAGCCACCATAATGGGTGCATGAAGCCTTGGACGAATTATACAAGATGCCACTTCATAAATTTCGTCCCGAGGCTATTTTAGGTGCTGCGTCACCTTATTATTGGGCCAGGCCCATGTAATTTCGAAATACATAAGTATAGGCTATTTTTAGAGTCCGTATGTGTGGGGAAACAAGAGATAGGGTTGATTTCGGACCCCTCCACCAAGGGCCACGAAATTCCCCCCTCTTCCTCCATATATACAGCCCTTAGGGCATCGTTTAGACTTTGGGTTTTGTTTAGATTAAAAGTTCGCCATAGCTGCAACTTCGCGTACTTCGTTTGTGTTCAACGACCAGACAAAGGCGTCACAGAACCCCACCTTGATCAATCAAGCTTTCATCTTATATTCGCAATATCCAGATTGCAATCTTAGTTTCTTGCTTGTTCTTCGTTTGCTCGCAGGAAACAGACCCTCGTGGTCAGGTTGATCGTGCTCCGGCGTGGTCAATAACCTCTCGGAGTTGGTTTAGCGATTGCTAAGGCGCGACGTCCTCGCACGTTCGTAGTCGGATCGTCAAAGTCGACTTCCACCAAAGCGATATCCATCATCTCATCGAAAGATCGGGACCCTCGCCTCTATCAAGCAAAGTAATATTTTTATCCTTATGAACAAGAGTATAGTGATTGTTTCTACCATGGTGTACAGAATTTTTATCAAATTGCCATGGTCTACCAAGTAATAAGGAACATGCTTGCATAGGTACCACATCACAATCAACATAATCAGCATATGTAGAGATACTAAAATGCACACGAACAGTACGTGTTACCTTAACCTTGCCGCTGTTGTTGAACCATTGGATGTAGTAAGGATGTGGATGTGGTCTTGTGGTGAGAGAAAGCTTCTCCACCATCTCCATGCTAGCCAAGTTGTTGCAGCTCCCTCCGTCTATGATGACGCGCACAGAACGTTCCTTCACAACTCCCTTGGTATGGAACAAATTGTGCCTCTGATTTTGCTCAGCTTGTGTGACCTGCACACTCAAAACACGTTGAGCAACTAAACATTCATACCTGTCAGCGTCTTCAAGAGCCATGTATTGCGTCTCATGATCAGAATCATCTCCACCATGTTCTTCACGTGTAATAAGAGCCAAAGTCTCCTCATCATAGTTACTAGCGGTGATAGAGGCAAAGGTGTCCCGTCTTTCGATGAGATGGTGGATTTCGCTTTGGTGGAAGTCGACTTTGACGATCCGACTACGAACGTGCGAGGACGTCGCGCCTTAGCAATCGCTAAACCAACTCCGAGAGGTTATTGACCACGCCGGAGCACGATCAACCTGACCACGAGGGTCTGTTTCCTGCGAGCAAACGAAGAACAAGCAAGAAACTAAGATTGCAATCTGGATATTGCGAATATAAGATGAAAGCTTTATTGATCAAGGTGGGGTTCTGTGACGCCTTTGTCTGGTCGTTGAACACAAACGAAGTACGCGAAGTTGCAGCTATGGCGAACTTTTTAATCTAAACAAAACCCAAAGTCTAAACGATGCCCTAAGGGCTGTATATATGGAGGAAGAGGGGGGAATTTCGTGGCCCTTGGTGGAGGGGTCCGAAATCAACCCTATCTCTTGTTTCCCCACACATACGGACTCTAAAAATAGCCTATACTTATGTATTTCGAAATTACATGGGCCTGGCCCAATAATAAGGTGACGCAGCACCTAAAATAGCCTCGGGACGAAATTTATGAAGTGGCATCTTGTATAATTCGTCCAAGGCTTCATGCACCCATTATGGTGGCTTCAAAGTCCTGAAATCATCACTTGTAACTCCGTTCTTGTTCCCCTTGCGCATGCCATCATCTCCATGCTTGTTCTTGCTCCAATGTTCATCCTTCTCCAAGCTAGGCCCTTCATTTGTAAGCAAAACAAATGTATCCAATTTAGGCAGCATCATATTCTCATGAACATTAGAATCATTACCAAGAAACGAAAGTACCTGGTAATTTAGTTGGCGTGCACGAGCTCTAGTAATTGGTCCAGTATGTATAGCAGCAGGGGCTGTGGGTGTAGCAATTGTATTGATGTCCTCATCATCCTCCCCTTCTTGAAATGAAGTCGTCCTCGACGGAAGTTCATCTTCCTCACCCAAATAAGGCTTCAAATCTGCAATGTTAAAAGTGGGACTAACCCCAAAATCTGCAGGCAGCTCAAGTTTATATGCATTATCATTTATTTTCTCTAACACCTTAAAGGGACCATCAGCACGTGGCATTAACTTTGATTTGCGCAAATCAGGAAATCTATCCTTACGCAAATGTAACCAAACAAGATCTCCAGGTGCAAACACAACATGTTTTCTACCCTTATCTCCAGCAAGTTTATATTTAGCATTCATGCGCTCAATGTTTTCCTTAGTTAACTCATGCATTTTTAAAATCAATTCAGCACGTTGTTTAGCATCAAAATTAACCTTCTCTGAAGATGGAAGAGGCAACAAATCAATAGGTGCACGAGGTAGGAAACCATACACAACTTCAAAAGGGCACATCTTAGTAGTAGAATGCAATGAACGATTATAAGCAAATTCAATATGAGGCAAGCATTCCTGATGAGGACATCAATACAATTGTTACACCCACAGCCCCTGCTGCTATACATACTGGACCAATTACTAGAGCTCGTGCACGCCAACTAAATTATCAGGTACTTTCGTTTCTTGGTAATGATTCTAATGTTCATGAGAATATGACGCTGCCTAAATTGGATACATTTGTTTTGCTTACAAATGAAGGGCCTAGCTTGGAGAAGGATGAACATTGGAGCAAGAACAAGAATGGAGTTACAAGTGATGATTTCAGGACTTTGAAGCCACCATAATGGGTGCATGAAGCCTTGAACGAAATATACAAGATGCCACTTCATAAATTTCGTCCCGAGGCTATTTTAGGTGCTGCGTCACCTTATTATTGGGCCAGGCCCATGTAATTTCGAAATACATAAGTATAGGCTATTTTTAGAGTCCGTATGTGTGGGGAAACAAGAGATAGGGTTGATTTCGGACCCCTCCACCAAGGGCCACGAAATTCCCCCCTCTTCCTCCATATATACAGCCCTTAGGGCATCGTTTAGACTTTGGGTTTTGTTTAGATTAAAAGTTCGCCATAGCTGCAACTTCGCGTACTTCGTTTGTGTTCAACGACCAGACAAAGGCGTCACAGAACCCCACCTTGATCAATAAAGCTTTCATCTTATATTCGCAATATCCAGATTGCAATCTCAATTTCTTGCTTGTTCTTCGTTTGCTCGCAGGAAACAGACCCTCGTGGTCAGGTTGATCGTGCTCCGGCGTGGTCAATAACCTCTCGGAGTTGGTTTAGCGATTGCTAAGGCGCGACGTCCTCGCACGTTCGTAGTCGGATCGTCAAAGTCGACTTCCACCAAAGCGAAATCCATCATCTCATCGAAAGACGGGACACCTCTGCTCTATCAGTACCTATGCAAGCATGTTCCTTATTACTTGGTAGACCATGGCAATTTGATAAAAATTCTGTACACCATGGTAGAAACAATTAGTATACTCTTGTTCATAACGATAAAAATATTGCTTTGCTTCCTATGACTCCTGATTCCATTTTGAAAGATGATATTAATAGAGCTAATAAAGCAAAACAGGAGACAAATAAGAGTGAAAATCAGTGTGGCAAAAGAATTTGAGCACCAAATGAAGCCTAATAATAAACCATCTACTGTTTGATGAGGACATGACTACCTTGGATATGGCCAAAAATATTGCATATATGCGTATTTGTCAGGTGATTTCTAGTGCAAACTATTCAATAATCTATTTATGTTATCCAGAACAAAAATACTTCACACACTTTTGTGTTTTGTCTAATTGCAGGTGTATGGGACATTTGTACAATCCACATATGAAGATAACGAAGAAAGAGATGTTTATTTTCTGTCCAAAAAGTTCTCTCACGTCACTTTTGGCCCAAGAGAAGATAGAGTCCAAGTCTCTCACGTTCTGGATTCAGATTCGGACTGCACAGACATACCTGACTCAAAACGCACACAAGTTTTTCATACGGACTCCGAATTGGGTGATTCTTTTTTTGTTGGAAACTAGATTTCATGCACTTTCCAACCCAATTGGAATCACCTTCAAATTCGTCCGGAGCGTTGAGTTGTGGACGAAACAATCTGATGGTGCAGCAGAATCCGAGTCAAACTACAAGTCCAAAGGTGTTACATCACCTCCACTTGGGCCCATTGGCCTTGTACGACCTAGATTTAGTTTTAGGCTGCCTTGGGACGTCCTCCCACCTCCTTGGCCGCCACCCCTTGCTCCTATATAAGTAGATCCATCTAGTAGCTTTTCCTTGGGATTTGTTTAGTTAAAAGTTAGCCATTGCAACTTCGTGTACTTCGTTTGTGTCCAACGACCAGACCAAGACCGCTTACGGATTCCCACCTTTATCAATACTTCATATATACTCGCAATATTCAGATTGCTTTTATCATATTCTTGCTTGTTCTTCGATTGCTTGCAGGAATAGACCTTCGTGGTCAGGTTGATTGTGCTCCAGCGTGGTCAATAACCTCTCGGAGTTGGTTTAGCGATTGCTAAGGCGCAACGTCGTGCACGTTTGTAGTCGGATCATCAAAGTCATCCTCACCAAATCGATAGTTATCATCTCATCGAAAGATCAGGACCCCCACCTCTATCAAGTGGTATCAGAGCATATTTCTACACCGTGTATACGCACGTTCCCCTGGCAATCGCTTTACACAATCTTCGGAGTTATTTGACACCGTTGGTTGCCTGTCACCACCTGCCGCATGGTAAGAACTTGTAAGATATTGATATTTGCTTTAATGTGAGCACTTTACAACCACATCCTAGTAGTTCATAGGAACATTATTCTCGAATTTTGGTTCTTGTTTCTACTAATCATGACAGGTTCCAGAGATAGAAGTTCTTGGACGGCGGACACATCTTCACCATCACGAGAGTTAGGACAACACACATAAGCATATGGTCAGGTTATCTCTTTACCATCATTTGAGGGTAGATTTAATCCTGCTATTTATCTAGCTTGGGAGCTTGAAGTAGAACAAGTTTTTAGTCACCATGATTTTTCTGAACTTGAGAGAGTACGAGCTACCATTAGAGCATTTACTGGTTTTGCTTCTGTTTGGTGGAGTGTACATTGTAAGAAAAACATTGATAACCAACCCACAACTTGGAAAGTTTTGAAAGCTGTAATGAGACAACAATTTTTTCCTCCTTACTATCGTCGTGAATTGTGTTGCAAATTGGAGCAATTAAAACAAGGCAGTAACAATATTCATGCTTACTACCAAGAGTTCAAATCTTAGATGCATCATTGTGACATAGAAGAATCTGAGGATGATACAATGAATAGATTTTTTGGTGGTTTAAACCATGATATTCAGGCAAGATTTTGGTATATTCCTCGTTGCATTACTGGTATGTATGTCCGTGCTTGTACCTTTGAGAGACAGATACAGGAGGATGCATTGGGTGACTACAACAACTACTATTCCAGTTCATGCTCACCATCGCCGGTTGGTTACTCCACTATTGCACCTACTAGAGCAGCCCCACCTCGGATTGTGAGCGCAATATCATCTCAAGAGTATGGTACATTGTCAACGTCCGTACCTACATCAGCTACACCTTTGCGAGGTAACAGTAAAGGTATTGATGATATAACTTCACATGAGAATGAAGCATGCCTAGTTAACTTGAATGCATCATGTGTTGAGTTACCTGTTGATTTGAGCACACCACCTATTTTAGAGACTCTTGTTACTGTCATGAATGTGTCATGTGATCAAACAACTGAAATATCAACAATTTTGAGTGCACCCATTGAATTAACTGTTGATGCAAAAGAACCAATGTTTAATTATTTTGATATGACCTCTAATCTTGATGATGATTCTGTGTCCAATGACTTATTGCATGTTTGCTTATTTAAGCATGTTGTAGCATGTAAATTTGATGCAAGTAAGGTTTATTCATCGAAGTTAGGATGGTTTAATGATGAACATTGCCAATCTTGTGAAGAGAATAAGAGCTTCACTTATATGTGCAAACTGAGTTCCAATATTTTCATGCCTTCTACTTCCTGTGATAATTTTTTGGCTTTAGATTTTATGAACAATGAAAGTTACTCATGTATACATGTGACATATGTGCAAAAATCAAGGGAAGTTAAAATGGATGACATATACATATACAACATGTACACCTTGTCTCTTTTGTTAGCCACATTTCAGATTAAGCAACGCCGAGGACGGCTTTATTTTCAAGAAGGGGAGGATGATGAGGACATGACTACCTTGGATATGACCAAAAATATTGCATATATGCATATTTGTCAGGTGATTTCTAGTGCAAACTATTCAATAATCTATTTATGTTATCCAGAACAAAAATACTTCACACACTTTTGTGTTTTGTCTAATTGCAGGTGTATGGGACATTTGTACAATCCACATATGAAGATAAGGAAGAAAGAGATGTTTATTTGCTGTCCAAAAAGTTCTCTCACGTCACTTTTGGCCCAAGAGAAGATAGAGTCCAAGTCTCTCACGTTCTGGATTCAGATTCGGACTGCACAGACATACCTGACTCAAAACGCACACAAGTTTTTCATACGGACTCCGAATTGGGTGATTCTTTTTTTGTTGGAAACTAGATTTCGTGCAATTTCCAGCCCAATTGGAATCACCTTCAAATTCGTCCGGAGTGTTGAGTTGTGGACGAAACAATCTGATGCTGCAGCAGAATCCGAGTCAAACTACAAGTCCAAAGGTGTTACATCACCTCCACTTGGGCCCATTGGCCTTGTACGACCTAGATTTAGTTTTAGGCTGCCTTGGGACGTCCTCCCACCTCCTTGGCCGCCACCCCTTGCTCCTATATAAGTAGATCCATCTAGTAGCTTTTCCTTGGGATTTGTTTAGTTAAAAGTTAGCCATTGCAACTTCGTGTACTTCGTTTGTGTCCAACGACCAGACCAAGACCGCTTACGGATTCCCACCTTTATCAATACTTCATATATACTCGCAATATTCAGATTGCTTTTATCATATTCTTGCTTGTTCTTCGATTGCTTGCAGGAATAGACCTTCGTGGTCAGGTTGATTGTGCTCCAGCGTGGTCAATAACCTCTCGGAGTTGGTTTAGCGATTGCTAAGGCGCAACGTCATGCACGTTTGTAGTCGGATCATCAAAGTCATCCTCACCAAATCGATAGTTATCATCTCATCGAAAGATCAGGACCCCCGCCTCTATCAAGTGGTATCAAAGCATATTTCTACACCGTGTATACGCACGTTCCCCTGGCAATCGCTTTACACAATCTTCGGAGTTATTTGACACCGTTGGTTGCCTGTCACCACCTGCCGCATGGTAAGAACTTGTAAGATATTGATATTTGCTTTAATGTGAGCACTTTACAACCACATCCTAGTAGTTCATAGGAACATTATTCTCGAATTTTGGTTCTTGTTTCTACTAATCATGACAGGTTCCAGAGGTAGAAGTTCTTGGACGGCGGACACATCTTCACCATCACGAGAGTTAGGACAACACACACAAGCATATGGTCAGGTTATCTCTTTACCATCATTTGAGGGTAGATTTAATCCTGCTATTTATCTAGCTTGGGAGCTTGAAGTAGAACAAGTTTTTAGTCACCATGATTTTTCTGAACTTGAGAGAGTACGAGCTACCATTAGAGCATTTACTGGTTTTGCTTCTGTTTGGTGGAGTGTACATTGTAAGAAAAACATTGATAACCAATCCACAACTTGGAAAGTTTTGAAAGCTGTAATGAGACAACAATTTTTTCCTCCTTACTATCGTCGTGAATTGTGTTGCAAATTGGAGCAATTAAAACAAGGCAGTAACAATGTTCATGCTTACTACCAAGAGTTCAAATCTTATATGCATCATTGTGACATAGAAGAATCTGAGGATGATACAATGAATAGATTTTTTGGTGGTTTAAACCATGATATTCAGGCAAGATTTTGGTATATTCCTCGTTGCATTACTGGTATGTATGTCCGTGCTTGTACCTTTGAGAGACAGATACAGGAGGATGCATTGGGTGACTACAACAACTACTATTCCAGTTCATGCTCACCATCGCCGGTTGGTTACTCCACTATTGCACCTACTAGAGCAGCCCCACCTCGGATTGTGAGCGCAATATCATCTCAAGAGTATGGTACATTGTCAACGTCCGTACCTACATCAGCTACATCTTTGCGAGGTAACAGTAAAGGTATTGATGATATAACTTCACATGAGAATGAAGCATGCCTAGTTAACTTCATTGCATCATGTGTTGAGTTACCTGTTGATTTGAGCACACCACCTATTTTAGAGACTCTTGTTGATAGAGGCGGGGTGGCCCGATCTTTCGATGAGATGATAACTATCGATTTGGTGAAGATGACTTTGACGATCCGACTACAAACGTGCACGACGTTGCGCCTTAGCAATCGCTAAACCAACTCTGAGAGGTTATTGAACACACCGGAGCACAATCAACCTGACCACGAAGGTCTATTCCTGCAAGCAATCGAAGAACAAGCAAGAATATGATAAAAGCAATCTGAATATTGCGAGTATATATTAGGTATTGATAAAGGTGGGGATCCATAAGTGGTCTTGGTCTGGTCGTTGGACACAAACGAAGTACACGAAGTTGCAATGGCTAACTTTTAACTAAACAAATCCCAAAGAAAAGCTACTAGATGGATCTACTTATATAGGAGCAAGGGATGGCGGCCAAGGAGGTGGGAGGACGTCCCAAGGCAGCCTAAAACTAAATCTAGGTCGTACAAGGCCAATGGGCCCAAGTGGAGGTGATGTAACACCTTTGGACTTGTAGTTTGACTCGGATTCTGCTGCAGCATCAGATTGTTTCGTCCACAACTCAACGCTCCGGACGAATTTGAAGGTGATTCCAATTGGGTTGGAAAGTGCACGAAATCTAGTTTCCAACAAAAAAAGAATCACCCAATCCGGAGTCCGTATGAAAAACTTGTGTGCGTTTTGAGTCAGGTATGTCTGTGCAGTCCGAATCTGAATCCAGAACGTGAGAGACTTGGACTCTATCTTCTCTTGGGCCAAAAGTGACGTGAGAGAACTTTTTGGACAGCAAATAAACATCTCTTTCTTCCTTATCTTCATATGTGGATTGTACAAATGTCCCATACACCTGCAATTAGACAAAACACAAAAGTGTGTGAAGTATTTTTGTTCTGGATAACATAAATAGATTATTGAATAGTTTGCACTAGAAATCACCTGACAAATATGCATATATGCAATATTTTTGGTCATATCCAAGGTAGTCATGTCCTCATCATCCTCCCCTTCTTGAAAATAAAGCCGTCCTCGGCGTTGCTTAATCTGAAATGTGGCTAACAAAAGAGACAAGGTGTACATGTTGTATATGTATATGTCATCCATTTTTACTTCCCTTGATTTTTGCATATATGACACATGAATAGATGAGTAACTTGCATAGTTCATAAAATCAAAAGCCAAAAAATTAGCACAAGAAGTAGAAGGCATGAAAATATTGCAACTCAGTTTGCACATATAAGTGAAGCTCTTATTCATTTCAAAGGATTGACAATGTTCATCATTAAACCATCCCAACATTGGTGAATAAACCTTACTTGCATCAAATTTACATGCTACAACATGCTTAAATAAGCAAACATGCAATAAGTCATTCAACACAGAATCATCACCAAGATTAGAGGTCATATCAAAATGATTAAACATTGGTTCTTTTGCATCAATAGTTAATTCAATGGGTGCACTCAAAATTGTTGGTATTTCAGTTGTTTGATCACATGGCAAAGTCAAATTATCAACGTAGTCCTCTAAAATAGGTGGTGTGATCAAAGTAGTGGGTAGCTCATCAGATGGTGCATTCAAATTGACAAGGCATTCATCATTCTCATGTAGAGATGGAAGATCAGTACCTTTGTCATTACCTCTTATGATCAACTCAGATGATGTAGCCACTTTCGGGGGTGATGTGTCACATGGTGGAGGTGATATAGTCTTGACAACAACGGATGTGGTTGTCATAGTATGCCTAGTAGTTGAAGGAACAATCATATCAACTCTTGGAATGTGCACCATGCGCTTGTTCTCCTCGTGGCCAACACGTCGTTTTATTTCCTGTTCAGCTTTGCAAGCAAGATGAAACAAATGGTCCATAGGATAACACTCTTCATGAATTAGTATCTCTTGAATATCACGGTTTAATCCTCCCCAAAATCTATCCATAAAATCATCTTCACTTTCTTCTAAAGAGGAATGCAACAAGGTAGTTTGTAAATCATCATAATATTTTGTTACAGTTTCACTACCTTGTTTTAAGTGTTGCAACTTCTTAATCATGTCACGAGTATAATAAGCAGGGACGAAAGTATGTCGCATGGCAAGTTTCAAATCATCCCAAGTAGTAGGTATATAATCAGGGTGTAACCGACAATATTCACTCCACCAAACCAAAGCATAACCAGTGAAAGAACAAACCGCAACCTTAACCTTTTTATGTTCATCGAAATTATGGGAAGCAAATATATTTTTTATGTCGAACTCCCATTCAATATATAAAGCAGGTTTAAAACGGCCATTAAATGGTGGTATAGATACATTAACCTGATCATGTGCATTTGGATGTTTGTGCACCTCTCGTGACGGTTGTGGTATTTGCAAAGGTGGTGGCACGTCTCCCGCGATCGACAAAGCCCATGAATTGACTCTGGATCCTGTCATGATTAGTAGAACAAGAAACAAAACCCAAAAATAATGTTCCTATAACTACTAGGATGTGGTGGTAAAACGCTAACAGTAAAGCAAATATCAATGTCTTACAAGTTCTTACCATGCAGCAGGCGGTGATCGGCAACCAGCGGTGTCAAGTAACTCCGAATATTGAGTAAAGCGATTGCCAGGGGAGCGTACGTATACACGGTGTAGAAATATGTGGAGCTGGGTTGGCTATATATGGTAGCAAAAGATTAGCAATAATCAATTCAAAGATGCAATGTTGAATAAACGCTCAACGACGGTACTGTGCTGGTCCTAGGCTAGACCGTACTAGAGACGCGAGCCTAGAACACTAATGAGGTCACGGCGTAGCACAATATAGCATCAATGAATGATACTAAGTAGCTCTTGACAGCAAGATATAAGTGAAGATCACAACGGCAGTGAAGATAATGATGAAAAAGAACTGCCAAGCAGGATATACAACAACTCTCTCTCCAACTTTCCTTTTGAAAAGTTTGAGACAATTTTCTGATAAATTCTTTCAAAGAATGCTACTAACTCAAGCACTTGATAGAGGCGAGGGTCCCGATCTTTCGATGAGATGATAACTATCGATTTGGTGGAGACGACTTTGACGATCCGACTACAAACGTGAACGACGTTGCTCCTTAGCAATCGCTAAACCAATCTCCTGAGGTTACTGACGATGCTGGAAGCACGGTCAGCCTGACCACGAAGGTCTATTCCTGCGAGCAATCGAAGAACGAGCAAGAATATGATAAAGCAATCTGAATATTGCAAATATATATGAAGTATTGGTAATGGTGGGGATCCGGAAGCGGTCTTGGTCTGGTCGTTGGACACAAACGAAGTACACGAAGTTGCAATGGCTAACTTTTAACTAAACAAATCCCAAGGAAAAAGCTACTAGATGGATCTACTTATATAGGAGCAAGGGGTGGCGGCCAAGGAGGTGGGAGGACGTCCCAAGGCAGCCTAAAACTAACCCTAGGTCGTACAAGGCTCATGGGCCCAAGTGGAGGTGATGTAACACCTTTGGACTTGTAGTTTGACTCGGATTCTGCTGCAGCATCAGATTGTTTCGTCCACAACTCAACGCTCCGGACGAATTTGAAGGTGATTCCAATTGGGTTGGAAAGTGCACGAAATCTAGTTTCCAACAAAAAAAGAATCACCCAATTCGGAGTCCGTATGAAAAACTTGTGTGCGTTTTGAGTCAGGTATGTCTGTGCAGTCCGAATCTGAATCCAGAACGTGAGAGACTTGGACTCTATCTTCTCTTGGGCCAAAAGTGACGTGAGAGAACTTTTTGGACAGCAAATAAACATCTCTTCCTTCCTTATCTTCATATGTGGATTGTACAAATGTCCCATACACCTGCAATTAGACAAAACACAAAAGTGTGTGAAGTATTTTTGTTTTGGATAACATAAATAGATTATTGAATAGTTTGCACTAGAAATCACCTGACAAATATGCATATATGCAATATTTTTGGTCATATCCAAGGTAGTCATGTCCTCATCATCCTCCCCTTCTTGAAAATAAAGCCGTCCTCGGCGTTGCTTAATCTGAAATGTGGCTAACAAAAGAGACAAGGTGTACATGTTGTATATGTATATGTCATCCATTTTTACTTCCCTTGATTTTTGCATATATGACACATGAATAGATGAGTAACTTGCATAGTTCATAAAATCTAAAGCCAAAAAATTAGCACAAGAAGTAGAAGGCATGAAAATATTGCAACTCAGTTTGCACATATAAGTGAAGCTCTTATTCATTTCAAAAGATTGACAATGTTCATCATTAAACCATCCCAACATTGGTGAATAAACCTTACTTGCATCAAATTTACATGCTACAACATGCTTAAATAAGCAAACATGCAATAAGTCATTTAACACAGAATCATCACCAAGATTAGAGGTCATATCAAAATGATTAAACATTGGTTCTTTTGCATCAATAGTTAATTCAATGGATGCACTCAAAATTGTTGGTATTTCAGTTGTTTGATCACATGGCAAAGTCAAATTATCAACATACTCCTCTAAAATAGGTGGTGTGATCAAAGTAGTGGGTAGCTCATCAGATGGTGCATTCAAATTGACAAGGCATTCATCATTCTCATGTAGAGATGGAAGATCAGTACCTTTGTCATTACCTCTTATGATCAACTCAGATGATGTAGCCACTCTCGGGGGCGATGTGTCACATGGTGGAGGTGATGTAGTCCTGACAACAACGGATGTGGTTGTCACAGTATGCCTAGTAGTTGAAGGAACAATCATATCAACTCTTGGAATGTGCACCGTGCGCTTGTTCTCCTCGTGGCCAACACGTCGTTTTATTTCCTGTTCAGCTTTGCAAGCAAGATGAAACAAATGGTCCATAGGATAACACTCTTCATGAATTAGTATCTCTTGAATATCATGGTTTAATCCTCCCCAAAATCTATCCATAAAATCATCTTCACTTTCTTCTAAAGAGGAATGCAACAAGGTAGTTTGTAAATCATCATAATATTTTGTTACAGTTTCACTACCTTGTTTTAAGTGTTGCAACTTCTTAATCATGTCACAAGTATAATAAGCAGGGACGAAAGTATGTCGCATGGCAAGTTTCAAATCATCCCAAGTAGTAGGTATATAATCAGGGTGTAACCGACAATATTCACTCCACCAAACCAAAGCATAACCAGTGAAAGAACCAACCGCAACCTTAACCTTTTTATGTTCATCGAAATTATGGGAAGCAAATATATTTTTTATGTCGAACTCCCATTCAATATATAAAGCAGGTTTAAAACGGCCATTAAATGGTGGTATAGATACATTAACCTGATCATGTGCATTTGGATGTTTGTGCACCTCTCGTGACGGTTGTGGTATTTGCAAAGGTGGTGGCACGTCTCCCGCGATCGACGAAGCCCATGAATTGACTATGGATCCTGTCATGATTAGTAGAACAAGAAACAAAACCCAAAAATAATGTTCCTATAACTACTAGGATGTGGTGGTAAAACGCTCACAGTAAAGCAAATATCAATGTCTTACACGTTCTTACCATGCAGCAGGCGGTGATCGGCAACCAGCGGTGTCAAGTAACTCTGAATATTGAGTAAAGCGATTGCCAGGGGAGCGTACGTATACACGGTGTAGAAAAATGTGGAGATGGGTTGGCTATATATGGTAGCAAAAGATTAGCAACAATCAATTCAAAGATGCAATGTTGAATAAACGCTCAATGACGGTACTGTGCTGGTCCTAGGCTAGACCGGACTAGAGACGCGAGCCTAGAACACTAATAAGGTCACGGCGTAGCACAACTAGCACCAATAAAGGATACTAAGTAGCTCTTGACAGCAAGATATAAGTGAAGATAATGATGAAAAACAACTGCCAAGCAGGATATATAACAACTCTCTCTTCAACTTTCCTCTTGAAAAGTTTGCTACTAACTCAAGCTTTCCAATGCAAAAAGAATCACTCAATTCTGAATTGATATGAGGAGTCAAAGAATTTTAAAACTGGCCTGAAAAATTGGAACAAGTTGTGTTCACGAACTTCGGAGAGCAAAAAGACCTATTTAGAAGACGATTTTGAGGTGTCAAATATTGAACTAGCTTCTGCAACTATTTACATGCGGCTCGTCGCTAGCTTCAATTTGAGTACTCAAGGAGCCAAAACGGACTTCATATGAGGAAGATACACCTGTTTTACTGAACAGTGCACAAAACAGATTCTAATCCGAATTCAGGTACGAGATTGATTCTAGATAGATCCGATTTTTTTCTTCTTCTCTCTTTTTTTCCTCACGCTTTTTTTTCTTTTTCTTCTCTCTCTTTTTCTTTTTTTTTCTTTCCTTTTTTCTCTCTTTTTTCTCTCTTTTTTTTTCTCCCTCTTTCCAAGACAAACTAGATAAGATGCAGATTGGATCAGGCAAAGATGTGAATGACCTCAACTATGATTATGACAATGAACAGCGTGTAGCACGTGGTGGAAATTAATAGATGAGATGGTGGACAGCGGAAGGGATAATGATGCAGCGGCGGCGTGACTAATGTGAACAGAACTCGAAACTCTAAAGGAACTAGACACTAAGACCAGCAATTGACACGATGATGCAACCGATAATTCAACTATGCAAGCAACGAATAGAAAATTGCAAAGGCTCAGACTGGCTTGGATAAAGGATGAACAGATTTAACTTTTTTGTGGCTTTTTCATGAACTATAGGTATGAATGACAGATGCGATCTAAACTATGAAAAACTGTAAAATCTCACCGAGCAACCTGAAAACTGATACCACTTGATAGAGGCGGGGTGTCCCGATCTTTCGATGAGATGATAACTATCGATTTGGTGAAGATGACTTTGACGATCCGACTACAAATGATGAGGGCATCAATACAATTGTTACACCCACAGCCCCTGCTGCTATACATACTGGACCAATTACTAGAGCTCGTGCACGCCAACTAAATTACCAGGTACTTTCGTTTCTTGGTAATGATTCTAATGTTCATGAGAATATGATGCTGCCTAAATTGGATACATTTGTTTTGCTTACAAATGAAGGGCCTAGCTTGGAGAAGGATGAACATTGGAGCAAGAACAAGCATGGAGATGATGGCATGCGCAAGGGGAACAAGAACGGAGTTACAAGTGATGATTTCAGGACTTTGAAGCCACCATAATGGGTGCATGAAGCCTTGGACGAAATATACAAGATGCCACTTCATAAATTTCATCCCGAGGCTATTTTAGGTGCTGCGTCACCTTATTATTGGGCCAGGCCCATGTAATTTCGAAATACATAAGTATAGGCTATTTTTAGAGTCCGTATGTGTGGGGAAACAAGAGATAGGGTTGATTTCGGACCCCTCCACCAAGGGCCACGAAATTCCCCCCTCTTCCTCCATATATACAGCCCTTAGGGCATCGTTTAGACTTTGGGTTTTGTTTAGATTAAAAGTTCGCCATAGCTGCAACTTCGCGTACTTCGTTTGTGTTCAACGACCAGACAAAGGCGTCACAGAACCCCACCTTGATCAATAAAGCTTTCATCTTATATTCGCAATATCCAGATTGCAATCTTAGTTTCTTGCTTGTTCTTTGTTTGCTCGCAGGAAACGGACCCTCGTGGTCAGGTTGATCGTGCTCCGGCGTGGTCAATAACCTCTCGGAGTTGGTTTAGCGATTGCTAAGGCGCGACGTCTTCGCACGTTCGTAGTCGGATCGTCAAAGTCGACTTCCACCAAAGCGATATCCATCATCTCATCGAAAGACGGGACACCTCCGCCTCTATCAAGTGGTATCAGATTTCCAGGTTGCTCGGTGAGATTTTACAGTTTTTCGTAGTTTAGATCGAGTCTGTTCTTCATACCTACAGTCCACGAAAAAGCCACAAAAAAATTAGGGTTAGTTCATCATATCCGAACCAATCTGAGCCTTTGCATAATCTTTTTAGGGTTTTGCTTTGTTGAATTTGCGGTTGCATCGTCGTGTCTAGTTGCTGGTCTTAGAGTCTAGTCTTTTAGAGTTTCGAGTTCTGGTCATAAGTTGTCACGCCGCCGCCGCACCATCATCATCACCCCTGCCATCTACCACCACCGCTTATCCGCCACCGCTTCGAATCCGTGTCCATATACCACCACCGATCCATATCCATATACTACCACCGCTACCACCACCGCTGCCATATACCACCACCATATATCCACCACCAATCCGAGTTCCTTGCTTATTAGGTTTGTTTTCAGGATCCATCTAGATTCCGATTCGTGTTTCCTTGCCGGAGTAGGTTTCGGAAAAAAAAAAATTCCGAGTCGGGTAGCCACGCTCCGTTTAGGCCCAAAAATTTTCGAAAACGCATTTTTCGAAAAAATTTCTGGCTATCCTATTTTTAGGTGTTTCTGAGTGTTTTGAGACAGGTGCCATTATAGGAAGTTTTTTTTGACCCGTTTCCAGTTTTTGGGTACGGGCAGTCGAAAAAAAAAAATTTGGTCGAAAAATTTCGTGCCCATCCTGTCAGTTTGAGCTAGGAAGAGTTTTGAGATACTCGCCATTATAGTGATTTTTTCGCAAAAAAAAAGCAGCGCAAAAAAAAGAGCGCAAAAAAAAAGAGCGAAAAAAAAATTCAGAGTGTGCTTTTCCCTTGTTTACGTGCCACGCCGTGATTTTGTTGGTGTTCTAGGCTCGCGTCTCTAGCACAGTCTAGCCTAGGACCAGCACAGTACCGTCGTTGAGCGTTTATTCAACTTTGCATCTCTGAATTGATTATTGCTGACCCTTTTTGCTACCATAGTATAAGCCTTCCCAGCTCCACATACATCTACGTCGTGCGTTTGACTCTCCCTGGTAATCGCTCTATCCAAGCTTTGAGAGTTTTTCACTACAACGGTTGGCGATCACCGCCTGCTGCTGGGTAAGAACTCGTAAGAATTTGAGATTTGCTTGACGGATTTGTGACACCCACCACCACCACTTGTTCGTAGTCTGTAGGATCATATTCTTGTGTGTTTCTATTGCTGCTAACCATGCCAGGATCACAAGCCAACGAGATTGACTGGGAGAATTTATCGAACAAGGAGCTTCATGATAAGTTTCAGCAAATGATGACTGAACAGGTGCAAGATGTGCTGAACAATTTTGAAGAGGCCATGGAGAAGATCACTGGCCTTGAGAAGACGTTCGAAACAAAGCTCGATAACAAGTTTAATGAATTGCTCGCGCGTCTTCCACCACCACCACCCGCTGCACCTAACGCACCTCTCCAACAACAACAACAACGACTACCTCCACGTCGCGAAGCAGACCTCCGCCGAGCAAGCCGTGTTCCTCTTGCGTTTGGCCAAACTGTTGGTGCTGCTGTTGATACTTCTGTGGCTCCTGCTGCTGATGCGGAGGAGGATGATTATGTGGGAGATTATGAGGATGAGGTTGATCAAAATCAGATCTACGAGCAGCCACCAGCACCAGCACCAGCAGGTCGACCTCAGGTATATATTCATAATGGTAGGCCTGCACCACCACCTCAGGTACGAGATGATGTCCATATTCCTAAACTGAAATTGAATATTCCACCATTTGAGGGTAGATATGTTCCTGATATATATCTTACTTGGGAGTTAGAAACTGAACAACGATTTACATGTTTACAATATCCTGAGGAGAGACGAGTTGCTGCTGCTGTTTGTGCTTTCACTAGTTTTGCATGTGTATGGTGGTCTGAACATTGTAGATTATATCCTATTCCAACTACTTGGGCTGCTTTGAAAACTGCTATGCGTACGCGTTGGGTTCCACCATATTATCAACGTGAATTGCTTCAAAAATTGCAGCGTTTAAGACAAGGGAAAAATTCTGTAGAAGAATATTATCAGGAATTACAAACTGGCATGATTAGATGTGGTATTGTTGAGGAGAATGAAGCTATGCTTGCATGTTTTCTGGGTGGATTAAATAGAGAGATTCAGACCATTCTAGACTATAAGGAGTATACTAATATCACTCGTTTATTCCATCTTGCTTGTAAAGCTGAACGTGAAGTGTAGGATCGACAAGCATTGGGGCGAACTAACTTTTCTGCAGGCCGACCTTCATCATGGACACCACGTGCATCTTCTACTTTAACTGCACCAGCACCTCCATCCGGTGCCACCTCCAGCCGTGATACAAGAAAACAGGCACAACCACCACTATCTGCCAAGAGCGCACCTGCGGGGCCTGCACAGCGTTCTTCTTCTTCCATGGCATCAACAGGGCACACAAGTCATATTATTTGTCGTCGTTGTAAGGGAGGAGGTCATTATGCGAGGGAATGCAAATCTCCGCGTGTGATGATTGCTACCGCAGATGGTGGATATGAGTCCGCTAGTGACTATGATGAGGAGACATTGGCTCTTATTACACGTGAAGAACATGGTGGAGATGATTCTGATCATGAGACGCAATACATGGCTCCTGAAGACGCTGACAGGTATGAATGTTTAGTTGCTCAACGTGTTTTGAGTGTGCAGGTCACACAAGCTGAGCAAAATCAGAGGCACAATTTGTTCCATACCAAGGGAGTTGTGAAGGAACGTTCTGTGCGTGTCATAATAGACGGAGGGAGCTGCAACAACTTGGCTAGCATGGAGATGGTGGAGAAGCTTTCTCTCACCACAAGACCACATCCACATCCTTACTACATCCAATGGTTCAACAACAGCGGCAAGGTTAAGGTAACACGTACTGTCCGTGTGCATTTTAGTATCTCTACATATGCTGATTATGTTGATTGTGATGTGGTACCTATGCAAGCATGTTCCTTATTACTTGGTAGACCATGGCAATTTGATAAAAATTCTGTACACCATGGTAGAAACAATCACTATACTCTTGTTCATAAGGATAAAAATATTACTTTGCTTCCTATGACTCCTGATTCCATTTTGAAAGATGATGTTAATAGAGCTAATAAAGCACAACAGGAGAAGAATAAGAGTGAAAATCAGATTGTGGCAAAAGAATTTGAGCAACAAATGAAGCCTAATAATCAACCATCTAGTGTTGCTTCTGAAATTAAATTGAAAAGTGCATGTTTATTTGCCACCAAATCTGATATTGATGAGCTAGATTTCAGCAAATCTGTTTGCTATGCTTTTGTGTGCAAAGAGGCATTATTTTCATTTGAGGACGTGCCTTCCTCTTTGCCTCCTGCTGTCACTAACATTTTGCAGGAGTTCGCTGACGTTTTTCCACAAGACGTGCCACCGGGATTACCACCTATTCGAGGGATTGAGCATCTGATTGACTTAATTCCCGGTGTTTCACTACCAAACCGTGCACCATACCGTACCAATCCAGAGGAGACGAAGGAGATTATGCGTCAAGTACAAGAGCTTCTCGACAAAGGTTATATACGCGAATCCCTTAGTCCTTGTGCTGTTCCTATTATTCTAGTGCCGAAAAAGGATGGTACACCACGTATGTGTGTTGATTGTAGAGGCATTAATAATATTACTATTCGTTATCGTCATCCTATTCCTAGGCTAGATGATATGCTTGATGAATTGAGTGGCTCTACAATATTCTCCAAAGTTGATTTGCGTAGTGGCTACCATCAAATTCGTATGAAATTGGGAGATGAATGGAAAACAGCATTTAAAACTAAGTTTGGATTATATGAGTGGTTAGTCATGCCTTTTGGGTTAACTAATGCGCCTAGTACTTTCATGAGACTAATGAACGAAGTTTTACGTGCTTTCATTGGACGATTTGTGGTAGTCTATTTTGATGATATACTGATTTATAGCAGATCTTTGGAAGAACATTTGGAACATTTACGTGCTGTTTTTATTGCTCTACGTGATGCACGTTTGTTTGGTAACCTTGGGAAGTGCACCTTTTGCACCGACCGAGTATCTTTTCTTGGCTATATTGTTACTCCACAGGGAATTGAAGTTGACAAAGCCAAGATTGAAGCTATTGAGAGTTGGCCGCAGCCCAAAACGGTCACACAAGTGAGGAGTTTTCTTGGCCTCGCTGGATTCTATAGGCGTTTTGTGAGAGATTTCAGCACCATTGCTGCACCTCTCAACGAGCTTACAAAGAAGGATGTGCCTTTTGTTTGGGGTACCGCACAGGAAGAAGCCTTCACGGTATTGAAAGATAAGTTGACACATGCTCCTTTACTCCAACTTCCTGATTTTAATAAGACTTTTGAGCTTGAATGTGATGCTAGTGGAATTGGATTAGGAGGTGTGTTATTACAAGATGGCAAACCTGTTGCATACTTTTCTGAAAAATTGAGTGGGCCTAGTCTAAATTATTCTACTTATGATAAAGAATTATATGCTCTTGTTTGGACTTTAGAAACATGGCAACATTATTTATGGCCCAAAGAATTTGTTATACATTCTGATCATGAATCTTTGAAACATATTAAAAGGCAAGCTAAACTGAATCGTAGACATGCTAAATGGGTTGAATTCATTGAGACTTTCCCTTATGTCATTAAACACAAGAAGGGCAAAGAAAATGTTATTGCTGGTGCATTGTCTCGTCGCTATACTATGCTTTCACAACTTGACTTCAAAATATTTGGTTTGGAGACCATCAAAGATCAATATGTGCATGATGCTGATTTTAAAGATGTAATGCAGAATTGTAAAGAAGGAAGAATGTGGAACAAGTTTGTCGTTAACGATGGATTTGTGTTTCGTGCTAACAAGCTATGCATTCCAGCTAGCTCCGTTCGTCTTTTGTTGTTGCAGGAGGCGCATGGAGGAGGATTAATGGGACACTTTGGCGTGAAGAAGACGGAGGACGTACTTGCTACACATTTCTTTTGGCCAAAGATGAGACGGGATGTTGAGCGTTTCATTGCTCGATGCACTACATGTCAAAAAGCTAAGTCACGACTCAATCCTCATGGTTTATATATGCCTTTGCCTGTACCTAGTGTTCCTTGGGAGGATATATCTATGGACTTTGTTTTAGGTTTACCTCGAACAAAGAAGGGGAGGGATAGCATATTTGTTGTCGTGGATAGATTCTCGAAAATGGCACACTTTATACCATGTCATAAAAGCGATGATGCTGTTAATGTTGCTGATTTGTTCTTTCGTGAAATTATTCGCTTGCATGGCGTGCCAAATACTATTGTTTCAGATCGTGATACTAAATTTCTTAGCCACTTTTGGAGATGTTTATGGGCTAAGTTGGGGACTAAACTGCTTTTTAGTACTACTTGTCACCCCCAAACTGATGGACAAACTGAAGTAGTCAATAGAACGTTGTCTACTATGCTTAGGGCTGTTTTGAAGAATAATAAGAAAATGTGGGAGGAATGCTTGCCTCATATTGAATTTGCTTATAATCGTTCATTGCATTCTACTACTAAGATGTGCCCTTTTGAAGTTGTGTATGGTTTCCTACCTCGTGCACCTATTGATTTGTTGCCTCTTCCATCCTCGGAGAAGGTTAATTTTGATGCTAAACAACGTGCTGAATTGATTTTAAAAATGCATGAGTTAACTAAGGAAAACATTGAGCGCATGAATGCTAAATATAAACTTGCTGGAGATAAGGGTAGAAAACATGTTGTGTTTGCACCTAGAGATCTTGTTTGGTTACATTTGCGTAAGGATAGATTTCCTAATTTGCGCAAATCAAAGTTAATGCCACGTGCTGATGGTCCCTTTAAGGTGTTAGAGAAAATAAATGATAATGCATATAAACTTGAGCTGCCTGCAGATTTTGGGGTTAGTCCCACTTTTAACATTGCAGATTTGAAGCCTTATTTGGGTGAGGAAGATGAACTTCCGTCGAGGACGACTTCATTTCAAGAAGGGGAGGATGATGAGGACATCAATACAATTGTTACACCCACAGCCCCTACTGCTATACATACTGGACCAATTACTAGAGCTCGTGCACGCCAACTAAATTACCAGGTACTTTCGTTTCTTGGTAATGATTCTAATGTTCATGAGAATATGATGCTGCCTAAATTGGATACATTTGTTTTGCTTACAAATGAAGGGCCTAGCTTGGAGAAGGATGAACATTGGAGCAAGAACAAGCATGGAGATGATGGCATGCGCAAGGGGAACAAGAACGGAGTTACAAGTGATGATTTCAGGACTTTGAAGCCACCATAATGGGTGCATGAAGCCTTGGATGAAATATACAAGATGCCACTTCATAAATTTCGTCCCGAGGCTATTTTAGGTGCTGCGTCACCTTATTTTTGGGCCAGGCCCATGTAATTTCGAAATACATAAGTATAGGCTATTTTTAGAGTCCGTATGTGTGGGGAAACAAGAGATAGGGTTGATTTCGGACCCCTCCACCAAGGGCCACGAAATTCCCCCCTCTTCCTCCATATATACAGCCCTTAGGGCATCGTTTAGACTTTGGGTTTTGTTTAGATTAAAAGTTCGCCATAGCTGCAACTTCGCATACTTCGTTTGTGTTCAACGACCAGACAAAGGCGTCACAGAACCCCACCTTGATCAATAAAGCTTTCATCTTATATTCGCAATATCCAGATTGCAATCTTAGTTTCTTGCTTGTTCTTCGTTTGCTCGCAGGAAACAGACCCTCGTGGTCAGGTTGATCGTGCTCCGGCGTGGTCAATAACCTCTCGGAGTTGGTTTAGCGATTGCTAAGGCGCGACGTCCTCGCACGTTCGTAGTCGGATCGTTAAAGTCGACTTCCACCAAAGCGATATCCATCATCTCATCGAAAGAAGGGACACCTCCGCCTCTATCAACAAACGTGCACGACGTTGCGTCTTAGCAATCGCTAAACCAACTCTGAGAGGTTATTGACCACACCGGAGCACAATCAACCTGACCACGAAGGTCTATTCCTGCAAGCAATCGAAGAACAAGCAAGAATATGATAAAAGCAATCTGAATATTGCGAGTATATATGAGGTATTGATAAAGGTGGGGATCCATAAGCGGTCTTGGTCTGGTCGTTGGACACAAACGAAGTACACGAAGTTGCAATGGCTAACTTTTAACTAAACAAATCCCAAGGAAAAGCTACTAGATGGATCTACTTATATAGGAGCAAGGGGTGGCGGCCAAGGAGGTGGGAGGACGTCCCAAGGCAGCCTAAAACTAAATCTAGGTCGTACAAGGCCAATGGGCCCAAGTGGAGGTGATGTAACACCTTTGGACTTGTAGTTTGACTCGGATTCTGCTGCAGCATCAGATTGTTTCGTCCACAACTCAACGCTCCGGATGAATTTGAAGGTGATTCCAATTGGGTTGGAAAGTGCACGAAATCTAGTTTCCAACAAAAAAACAATCACCCAATTCGAAGTCCGTATGAAAAACTTGTGTGCGTGTTGAGTCAGGTATGTCTGTGCAGTCCGAATCTGAATCCAGAACGTGAGAGACTTGGACTCTATCTTCTCTTGGGCCAAAAGTGACGTGAGAGAACTTTTTGGACAGCAAATAAACATCTCTTTCTTCCTTATCTTCATATGTGGATTGTACAAATGTCCCATACACCTGCAATTAGACAAAACACAAAAGTGTGTGAAGTATTTTTGTTCTGGATAACATAAATAGATTATTGAATAGTTTGCACTAGAAATCACCTGACAAATATGCATATATGCAATATTTTTGGTCATATCCAAGGTAGTCATGTCCTCATCACTTGTTACTGTCATGAATGCGTCATGTGATCAAACAACTGAAATATCAACAATTTTGAGTGCACCCATTGAATTAACTGTTGATGCAAAAGAACCAATGTTTAATCATTTTGATATGACCTCTAATCTTGATGATGATTCTGTGTCCAATGACTTATTGCATGTTTGCTTATTTAAGCATGTTGTAGCATGTAAATTTGATGCAAGTAAGGTTTATTCATCGAAGTTAGGATGGTTTAATGATGAACATTGCCAATCTTGTGAAGAGAATAAGAGCTTCACTTATATGTGCAAACTGAGTTCCAATATTTTCATGCCTTCTACTTCCTGTGATAATTTTTTGGCTTTAGATTTTATGAACAATGAAAGTTACTCATGTATACATGTGACATATGTGCAAAAATCAAGGGAAGTTAAAATGGATGACATATACATATACAACATGTACACCTTGTCTCTTTTGTTAGCCACATTTCAGATTAAGCAACGCCGAGGACGGCTATATTTTCAAGAAGGGGAGGATGATGAGGACATGACTACCTTGGATATGACCAAAAATATTGCATATATGCATATTTGTCAGGTGATTTCTAGTGCAAACTATTCAATAATCTATTTATGTTATCCAGAACAAAAATACTTCACACACTTTTGTGTTTTGTCTAATTGCAGGTGTATGGGACATTTGTACAATCCACATATGAAGATAAGGAAGAAAGAGATGTTTATTTGCTGTCCAAAAAGTTCTCTCACGTCACTTTTGGCCCAAGAGAAGATAGAGTCCAAGTCTCTCACGTTCTGGATTCAGATTCGGACTGCACAGACATACCTGACTCAAAACGCACACAAGTTTTTCATACGGACTCCGAATTGGGTGATTCTTTTTTTGTTGGAAACTAGATTTCGTGCACTTTCCAACCCAATTGGAATCACCTTCAAATTCGTCCGGAGCATTGAGTTGTGGACGGAACAATCTGATGCTGCAGCAGAATCCGAGTCAAACTACAAGTCCAAAGGTGTTACATCACCTCCACTTGGGCCCATTGGCCTTGTACGACCTAGATTTAGTTTTAGGCTGCCTTGGGACGTCCTCCCACCTTCTTGGCCGCCACCCATTGCTCCTATATAAGTAGATCCATCTAGTAGCTTTTCCTTGGGATTTGTTTAGTTAAAAGTTAGCCATTGCAACTTCGTGTACTTCGTTTGTGTCCAACGACCAGACCAAGACCGCTTACGGATTCCCACCTTTATCAATACTTCATATATACTCGCAATATTCAGATTGCTTTTATCATATTCTTGCTTGTTCTTCGATTGCTTGCAGGAATAGACCTTCGTGGTCAGGTTGATTGTGCTCCAGCGTGGTCAATAACCTCTCGGAGTTGGTTTAGCGATTGCTAAGGCGCAACGTCGTGCACGTTTGTAGTCGGATCGTCAAAGTCATCCTCACCAAATCGATAGTTATCATCTCATCGAAAGATCGGGACCCCCGCCTCTATCACTGTTGTTTCTGAAATTAAATTGAAAAGTGCATGTTTACTTGCCACCAAATCTAATATTGATGAGCTAGATTTTAGCAAATCTGTTTGCTATGCTTTTGTGTGCAAAGAGGCATTATTTTCATTCGAGGACGTGCCTTCCTCTTTGCCCCCTGCTGTCACTAACATTTTGCAGGAGTTCGCTGACGTCTTTCCACAAGACGTGCCACCGGGATTACCACATATTCGAGGTATTGAGCATCAAATTGACTTAATTCCCGGTGCTTCGCTACCCAACCGTGCACCATACCGTACCAATCCAGAGGAGACGAAGGAGATTATGCGTCAAGTACAAGAACTGCTCGATAAAGGTTATATACGCGAATCCCTTAGTCCTTGTGCTGTTCCTATCATTTTAGTGCCGAAAAAGGATGGTACGTCGCGTATGTGCGTTGATTGTAGAGGCATTAATAATATTACTATTCGTCATCGTCATCCTATTCCTAGGCTAGATGATATGCTTGACGAATTGAGTGGCTCTACAATATTCTCCAAAGTTGGTTTGCGTAGTGGATACCATCAAATTCGTATGAAATTGGGTGATGAATGGAAAACAGCATTTAAAACTAAGTTTGGATTATATGAGTGGTTAGTCATGCCTTTTGGGTTAACTAATGCACCTAGTACTTTCATGAGGTTAATGAACAAAGTTTTACGTGCTTTCATTGGACGATTTGCGGTAGTTTACTTTGATGACATATTGATTTATAGCAAATCTTTGGAGGAACATTTGGAACATTTACGTGCTGTTTTTATTGCTCTACGTGATGCACGTTTGTTTGGAAACCTTGGAAAGTGCACCTTTTGCACCGACCGAGTATCTTTTCTTGGCTATGTTGTTACTCCACAGGGAATTGAAGTTGATAAAGCCAAGATTGAAGCTATTGAGAGTTGGCCGCAGCCCAAAACGGTCACACAAGTGAGGAGTTTCCTTGGCCTTGCTGGTTTCTATAGGCGTTTCGTGAGAGATTTCAGCACCATTGCTGCACCTCTCAACGAGCTTACAAAGAAGGATGTGCCTTTTGTTTGGGGTACCGCACAGGAAGAAGCCTTCACGGTATTGAAAGATAAGTTAACACATGCTCCTTTACTCCAACTTCCTAATTTCAATAAGACTTTTGAGCTTGAATGTGATGCTAGTGGAATTGGATTAGGAGGTGTGTTATTACAAGATGGAAAACATGTTGCTTACTTTTCTGAAAAATTGAGTGGGCCTAGTCTGAACTATTCTATTTATGATAAAGAATTATATGCTCTTGTTCGGACCTTAGAAACATGGCAACATTATTTATGGCCCAAGGAATTTGTTATACATTCTGATCATGAATCTTTGAAACACATTAAAAGTCAAGCAAAACTGAACCGTAGACATGCTAAATGGGTTGAATTCATTGAGACTTTCCCTTATGTCATTAAACACAAGAAGGGTAAAGAAAATGTTATTGTTGATGCCTTGTCTCGTCGTTATACTATGCTTTCACAACTTGACTTCAAAATATTTGGTTTGGAGACCATCAAAGATCAATATGTTCATGATGTTGAATTTAAAGATGTATTGCAGAATTGTAAGGAAGGGAGAACTTGGAACAAGTTCGTTCTTAACGATGGATTTGTGTTTCGTGCTAACAAGCTATGCATTCCAGCTAGTTCCATTCGTCTTTTGTTGTTGCAGGAGGCGCATGGAGGAGGATTAATGGGACACTTTGGCGTCAAGAAGACGGGGGATATACTTGCTACACATTTCTTTTGGCCAAAGATGAGACGGGATGTTGAGCGTTTTGTTGCTCGCTGCACTACATGTCAAAGAGCTAAGTCACGACTCAATCTTGATGGTCTATATATGCCTTTGCCTGTACCTAGTGTTCCTTGGGAGGATATATCTATGGACTTTGTTTTAGGTTTACCTCAAACAAAGAAGGGGAGGGATAGCATATTTGTTGTCGTGGATAGGTTCTCGAAAATGGCACACTTTATACCATGTCATAAAAGCGATGATGCTGTTAATGTTGCTGATTTGTTCTTTCGTGAAATTATTCGCTTACATGGTGTGACTATTGTTTCAGATCGTGATATTAAATTTCTTAGCCACTTTTGGAGATGTTTATGGGCTAAGTTGGGGACTAAGCTGCTTTTTAGTACTACTTGTCACCCCCAAACTGATGGACAAACTGAAGTAGTCAATAGAACATTGTCTACTATGCTTAGGGCTGTTTTGAAGAATAACAAGAAAATGTGGGAAGAATGCTTGCCTCATATTGAATTTGCTTGTAATCGTTCATTGCATTCTACTACTAAGATGTGCCCTTTTGAAATTGTGTATGGTTTCCTACCTCGTGCACCTATTGATTTGTTGCCTCTTCCATCTTCAGAGAAGGTTAATTTTGATGCTAAAGAACGTTCTGAATTGATTTTAAAAATGCATGAGTTAACTAAGGAAAACATTGAGCGTATGAATGCTAAATATAAACTTGCTGGAGATAAGGGTAGAAAACATGTTGTGTTTGCGCCTGGAGATCTTGTTTGGTTACATTTGCGTAAAGATAGATTTCCTGATCTGCGCAAATCAAAGCTAATGCCACGTGCTGATGGTCCTTTTAAGGTGTTAGAGAAAATAAATGATAATGCATATACACTTGAGCTACCTGTAGATTTTGGGGTTAGTCCCACTTTTAACATTGCAGATTTGAAGCCTTATTTGGGTGAGGAAGATGCGCTTCCGTCGAGGACGACTTCATTTCAAGAAGGGGAGGATGATGAGGACATCAATACCATTGTTACACCCACAGCCCCTACTGTTACATATACTGGACCAATTACTAGAGCTCGCGCACGCCAATTAAATTACCAGGTACTTCGTTTCTTGGTAATGATTCTAATGTTCATGAGATTATGATACTGCCTAAATTGGATACATTTGTTTTGATTACAAATGAAGGGCCTAGCTTGGAGAAGGATGAACATTGGAGCAAGAACACGCATGGAGTTGATGGCATGCGCAAGGGGATCAAGAACGGAGTTACAAGTGATGATTTCAGGACTTTGAAGCCGCCATAAGGAGTGCATGAAGCCTTGGATGAAATATACAAGATGCCACTTCATAATATTTGTCCATAGGCTATTCTAGGTGCTGCGTCACCTTATTAATGGGCCAGGCCCATGTAATTTCGAAATACTTAAGTATAGGCTATTTTTGGAGTCCGTATGTGTGGGGAAACAAGAGTTAGGGTTGGTTTCGGACCCCACCCTCAAGGGCCACGAAATTCCCCCCTCTTCCTCCATATATACAGCCCTTAGGGCGTCGTTTAGACTTTGGGTTTTGTTTAGATTAAAAGTTCGCCATAGCTGCAACTTCGCGTACTTTGTTTGTGTCCAACGACCAGAACAAGACG
The DNA here is from genome assembly GCF_018294505.1 of Triticum aestivum. NCBI lineage: Eukaryota > Viridiplantae > Streptophyta > Magnoliopsida > Poales > Poaceae > Triticum > Triticum aestivum. Next base: position 107,859 of record NW_025228064.1, read on the forward strand.
TCACAGAACCCCACATTGATCAATAAAGCTTTCATCTTATATTCGCAATATCCCGATTGCAATATCAGTTTCTTGCTTGTTCTTCGTTTGCTCGCAGGAAACAGACCATCGTGGTCAGGATGATCGTGCTCCAGCGTGGTCAATAACCCTCGGAAGTTGGTTTAGCGACTGCTAAGGCGCGATGTCTCGCACGTTCGTAGTCGGATCGTCAAGGTCGACTCCCACAGAAAACGATAGCCACCATCTCATCGAAACATCGGGACACCTTAGCCTCTATCAGAGGTGGTACGAGAGGCATACTATATCGAGGGGGGAGGAGTGTGCGAGTACGAGAACGATGAAAAGAGTGGTGGGAGTGAGGCATGGACAGTGACAAGAGAAGAGGGGAAGCTTGTGTTTGTGCTAGGCACACCTGGCTAGAGAGGCATATCGATCGATGTGTGCCGTAAAGGAGCTGGGGGGCCTACACACACCATGGGTGAATGACCTAAAGTGAAAAGACGAATTTGCGCGATGGAGCTAGAGAATGCTGAGGGAGGGTGAGAGGGATGCGGGCGTGTGCATGCACAAGAGAAAGTTAGCGCTAGCTACAAAGATAAGAGGGTTGTGTGCGTGTAAAAGACGAATAGAGATCATATATACTTCATTATAAAAAGCGAATTCGGATATTTGAAGAATTTATCATAGTGTTTCAAACCGACGCATGTGTGAATATATATAATGGTGATACACATGGTGTGGTTATGAACATGTTATACTACATTTAATATATTTTATCTCTACTCTTATAAAAAACGGAGTTGTTGATGATGGTGTGCCTGCCATCCTGCATTATAGGCCGTCCAATTTATATCTGGCGGATAGCAAGGAAACTATGATGGTTCAAATTGGCAACAATCATGATTTAGATTCTTATTGAAATAGAGAAACGAATTCAAATTTAGTTCGAATTGCAGCGGTAGTATAGACATTTGGAATGCACTAAAATGTTGGTATGAGTAGGTTACATGCATTATACAGCAAGCGAAAAAATTTAATCGGACATAACATGGATTCATACTCCCTCCTTCCATCTATATAGGGCGTAATGAGATTTTTAAGATCGCCTTTGACTATTGACAAGATTAATAGTACATGAGATGCACAATGTGAAAATTATATCATTGAAAGAACCTTTCACAGACGAATTTAACGGTGTGCTTTGTGTAAGTTGCATGTCATATATCATTGCTCTAATATTTGGTCAAAGTTAGCATCGAAAAATGCATTAGGCCCTATATAGATGGAAGGAGGGAGTAGCTTTGAATAGCATTTGTATAGTAAAACGGGGCAAGACTCTCTCTTTGTGTGGTGTGAATAGTTTTATTTTTTTCGTTTTCTTTTTGGTTGAGGGAAGTGTGAATTGATTTGGTACGTACAAGTACAATATTACTACATGTTAGGATTGTCCCTAAAATTCAACCCGCGTCTTGTTATATCCCGAAAATTTAGATATCATGCTCCCAAAACTGGTGCCTTCACAACCCGCGCCTTGCTATCCCGAAATTACAACGCGCGCGAAAACTCCCTCCAGCTGCCAAATCCCGACACGTGAAATCCCCCTTCTAACCCTGAGCCGAAAGGGCCGCTAGTTCAAATCGGTGGGGGTACTTTTGTAACACACCCTACATTTTGGACAAGCACGTCCCTAAGTCATGCTTCACCCCCTCCCATTGCCCCCTTTTCGCCATTCGAAATCCCAGGCCGCCATAACCTCCCCGCTCCAGCCGCGAAAACCCACCCTCCTCCGTCCGCCATGTCACCGCTGCCCAGCCGAAGCCTCTTCCCCGACGACGCCATCCGCTGCAACAGCTCGACGTCCCTCGTCCACCTCCCCGGATGAGGATCCATCGTCCATCTCGCCGTCCCACCGGTTCAGCCGCCCCATCCTCCACCTCCAACGAGCTGCTCCGACGATCTCCTCGTCTATCGCGGCTGCTCCATCCCCACAGCGCTGCCATAACCTGCTCCACCAGAACCGCAGCATCCTCACCGACTCCTCGGACGAAGCCGAGGCCTACTCGGCGCCACCAAAGAGGTTGTACACTCATCGCATCACACCTTCTCCTTAACTCAACCTCCCGGCGCCGACGGTGCTCCATCCCGCACCCCCATGGAGCGGCTACCTTGAAGCTGGCGCCGTGGGCGACATCTCCATGGTGGCTCTCCCCTAGTGCGAGGCCCCTTCGGCGGCGGCATCCATACCAGCCGGATCTGCTGCTGCTGCTCTGGCTCTCGCTCGCTCGCTCGCGTTGCTGCTGCTGCTCCGGCTCTCGCTCGATCGCTCGCTCGCCCAGCTGCTTCTGCTGCTCTCCCCCTCACTCGTGCTGCTGCTCTACTCTGATTAAGCCACACTTCAGTCGACTGAATTGACTTTTGGGTCAGTCGATTTTCAGGAGTTGGGGGGGGGGCCCGCCGGAGTTAAGGAAGAACCACCCGCAGCGGGGACGGGGGCTCGCCGGAGAGGTACCCCACTATCTATCTTAGGGTTCAGGGTGTGGGCGGGGGTCCTAGAGGGCTGGCCGGGGCGGCGGTGGCGAGTTGTTTCGGGGCGGCGAGGCGGCGCTGGGGCCAATGGTGGCTGGCGGCTAAGGGGGTGCAGGTTGAAGATGAACTGCAGGCCCTCCCTAAACTACATGTCAAGTGCCTCTCTGCTACCATTGCGTTCAGTTTCGACAGTAGCATTCAGATTCCACAGTAAATTTCAGTTTCGACAGTTAAGTTCAGAGTCAACAATTTTTACCTCATCTGTTGTAGTCAGGTGGTTTTTGGTGATGTTAATTTTACATCCATTTTACATCATCTATTGGAGATGCTATTAGAATCCCACTTGAGATTGACGATGTCTGTCTTGTGCTGCTTCAGCCTTGACGTCTTACGGCTCACCGGAGCTGCTCCAACGACAGAACGATCCATCACAATAGAGCAGTGCCCTGGACGCCATCTACAGATTCCTCAGATCTTCCTCCACACCTCCGACAGACACCTCTGCGTCAACTGCTTCAGCGACCAACCCAATGATACTGAGGTCGACATGGCTACGGCAAAGAGGTTGTACACTTGTTGCATCACTTATTACTATACATTCATGTCGATCCATTAGGGCTATTTTGGTTCAACGGAAAAACATCGATCCACTGGTTGTTACCATCACTCTAAATTTCTGCATGCTCTCCTTACATAATCTCGCCATATTATTTTCGTATGCATGTCAGATATTGTACACAGTCATGCTGAACATGTAGAGAACAAGAGAAGAGTTTTGCGCGGCAATACAATGTCATGCAGACATCGCTCCATGGTGGGTTCAATGGCAAACCCTCCCCACCCCTCTCCAGATTGTAATCCAGAGGAAGATATCTGTTCTGAGGCGGATTCAGACGCCGCTGACCACTCCTATTTACCCCCCAAGGTGTTTGCTCTACCTTGGCATGATGATGTTAGTCATATCATGCATGTGTTGCCTTGCAGTGCCTACTTATGACATCATATATGTCATCTACTTAGTTTAGACATGTTCTGTAATGCCACCTGTTTAGTTTCTATATCATATAGTGGAATTATGCAGTCTCATGTCTTTTAGCCAGCCATAATATATGTGAAATGTGCAATGCCATCCCATTTAACCAGGCATCATATATTTGAATGATATCTTGCCCATCCTTTTCTTCATTACATTGCCATTTGTCGAGAATGTTTGTACATTAAACTACTCTTCCTGTGAATCGGCCATTTGGGTGGGAGATGGAAAAATCTGGAGTGAAAACAAGGCCTTCAGAGCAGACAGTGCTACCTGTCGAAGCAGATCTCTTGTTGGGTCCCGATAGCTCCTCAAAGATGGATTCGGAGACAGATGACCAGTCCTATTCCCCCACTGAGGTGTATGCTCTAACTTGGCACGGTTATACTGCTCATATCATGCATACGGTGTCTTGCATTGCATAGTTTAGACATCATATACACAATATTCAACACCATGTTCTTAGTTCAGACATCATATCGAATGCCCTCTGTTTAGCATATAAATAACATATGTGAATTAAATGATGCGATCCTAATTACTTAGATAACATGTAGGTGAATTATGTCATGCGATCCTGTTTAGTTATTCATCATATCTTTGAATTATGTTATGCTATGCTATCCAGTTTAGATAGACATCATATATGTGAAATTATGTCATGCTATCCGTTTTGTTAAAGAATATACATGTCAACTATTTCATGCCCTCTTTTTTCCACACTATCTATTGCATCTATCTCGCATACAATGTCTGTACATTCAACTGTGTATCCTGTTTATCAGCCATTTGAATTGGAGCAGGTGATGCCAGTATCTAGCGGACTAAAAACATGGTCTTCAAATAAAATAGTGCTACCTCTTGGTGGAGATAGCACCCCGGTTGTACATGCACAAGAACCATCCTACCACACATAACCCAAACTCTCGCAGATTGTACCCCTACTGCGATGGACAGAGAACCAGCTTCACCCAATCTAACCCCAACCCAGCCGATAGTAATCCAGTTCCTGTTGACACAGCACCATCTCCACCACAGAGCTCCCAAACAAGAGCAGTTAGTAAGGAAGCTCCAGTGCCCAAAGGGCCAGTACTATCACGGCGAACCCCAACTCCACCAGTTAGTATGCCTATTCCTGTGGAGGAAGCACAACCAGCTAGTCGTAGTTTAGCATTTATCGCATTTGATGTTGTTAAATCAAATGTGCGTATCTTCCCATCTTGGAAATATTATACCGAAGATGAAGGAAAATGCTAGTTGTAGGTGTTTGTCCAGGAGTTATGTGTAAGTAATGTTATTCATGGCAATTACTTTGCTTCGTCCCATACATCCTACCTCCATGATGGTTATAATACAACAAATTTTCCCATTTTTCTCTATAGAGAAGGACCAATTTGGAAACTCAGGATGAGGTAACCTTTGCTAATACCTCTGCTATCTTCAAGAATGCTTGGTGGTAGTATCGGAATTACCTGAAGAAACGTATTTCACCGGTAAACAAAACTCATCAAATTCCCTTGCGTTCTCCTGAGACACATTTACTGGACGATGACTGGGAACGCCTTGTTCTGTACTGGTCCCGAACCAGGAATTTGGTAAGGTCTATGAGCTCATTTTTTTATTTTTACGTATTATATTCTTGTGTCTTACTGTACTATGTTCATGTAGAACAAGTGCCTAAACCTGAAGAACAACTGTTCTAATTTAGGATTCCATTGCTATCATAGTTCAAAAAAGCGCTAGGCGTTAATTGTGCGTTTTGCCACCGCTTTGCGCTTTACTGACCAAAGCGCATGCTTATGCGCAGTTATGCATAGATTATGCGTAGTTATGCGCAATGCGTTTTGCCAGCGCCTAGAGCCTAGGCGCGCTTAAGCGCTCTCTTAGGCACGCCTTTTTTTAACTACGATTGCTTTGCTCTTGTATCACTGTATTTACTCATACAAACTTATTTTTAAATTGCAGGATCCAAACGAAACTCCAAGGGCACAACAGGTATGTTCACGCAAGTTTCTTTAACAGGTTTGCACTTATCAATAGCTCTGTTGATTTCAATTTCAATTGTGTATACAGTTGACTTTCATATCATGCACATTACTAGCATCACAACAGAGCCAATGGTGTTGTTGTACATGTAGACCCGTGGTACCCATTTGAAATCTTGTTGTGCCATGTAGTTTCCCACGCTTTGTATTCTTTCACTGCTGCTTTGTCTTGAACTGATATGATTTGAACTGTGTCTCTATTTTGATTTGTCAAGACAATGCAGTGACCATAGGACATAGATATATGTTTGTTTGATGCTTTTATTATGTACTAGTACTTGGCAATAGAAGACTTGGTAGTTTAATCCTGTCCACCTTACTAATGAACTGATTCACCGAAATGAGTTTCATGTACTAGTACATGCTAAACTTGTTAGGTGTCTGCTTGTTTCTTCTTTTAGAATGCTGACAGAATATTGGGGAAGAGTGCCTTATTAAGCAATGGTAAAGGAAGTAATGCAGATAAGGTTCAGGATAGTGGCACATCCTTGTTGGTCTCCAACAAAGCTGATAAAACAGCTAAAGAAGACTATCTTGAAGACAGCGAGACAACCCCAAAGTCCTGTCTTGGTTTAGTGTTCGAGTTACTGGCCACTGCCGCTTGCACAAGCTATTCAAATTCACTGTGTGAATAAGTTCGGTTTCTTGAGTCTCAACTACAAGCTGAAAGACATCGATCAGCTGTGCTGCGCCAAGAAGCGGAAGGACTGCGGATATCCTTGGAGCATTCAGATGCATACTTTCTGGTGCAACAACAAGCGTTGGAGGATTTTAGTGCCAAACAGGACAAAGCTAATCAGCTTGCTAAGCTTATTGCTAGCATGGTGGATACCAAGGATAACGTTTATTGAGCTCTTCTGAAGTTGTTTCAGTTATGCTCTTGTTTTGCTGCCGCGTTTATTTGCACTGGTGGCCAATTTTGACGGCCATTGTATGTAATGTGCTGCTTTGTTCCCTATATTTCTACTGGTGGCGAACTTTGATGCCCAGTGGATGTAATATGTGTAATAGCGGTAATAGGCTAGCATTAATTGCTTGCTTATTTATTTCCTTATTGTCTTGTTTAGTTGTTTGCTTGTAGTCACTACAGTTCTTTTTTTGTTTTTTTCTAGTGGCCACAATAGCCTATTTTTGGTAACTAGGCCAAAATAATCATGGGCCTTCTACGGGCCGTATGATCGATGGGCCTTCGTCCGGCCGTAGGATCCATCGGCCTTCTATACGGGCCTTAGGATCCATGGGCCTTCTACGGGCCGTAGGGTCCACGGGCCTTCTACGGGCCATACGATCCATGGGCCTTCTACGGGCCGTACTATCCATGGGCCTCATATGGGACGTAGGATCCATGGGCCTTCTACGGGGCGTATCATCATTTCGCCAATCATGGGCCATACTATTCATGGACCATAACGGGCCGTTAATAGGCCGTATTTGATAACTCTATGAAAACAGCCCAATGGGTTTTTTTACATGAAAACGGCCCAACGTATTAACGGTCCGCAAACGGGCCGACTGTAACGACAGGCTGAATTTGGCCCACAAGCAGAAAATGATAGTAACGGGCCATATGTAACTGAATGCTGCAAATGAGCCCAAGAATCAATGGGCCCTGAGAAGGCTGAAAGATAACTTGGGCTGGAAACGGCCCAATGGAATGATGGGCCGTTAATGGGTATAAAGTGATACACTGGTCATTACGGGCCAGTTTCACCATGGGCCGTTAATGGGCCAAGAGTTACAAAGGTCCTCATATGGGCCGAAAGAAGTCATGGGCCACACATGGACCGGAAGTTAAAAACGGGCTGAATCGTATTGGACGGCCCAGATGATGCTACTGGGCCTAATTTGGAAAAGGCGTAATGGGCCCTGGGTTAGCGGGCTGTAAATGGGCTACATGCGAACATGCCGTTAACAGGCTTTCCATGGGCTAGCCCGCCACCTTTTGACCAAGTCAAACAGGCCGGCCTTTTCACAGGAATGGGCCTCTGTTGGGCCGTGCCATGTGTCGCCGTATCATAGGCGCCTTCGGTCCAATGAGCGGATGACATCTGTCCCAACGGTGAGCCGACACGTGTTTCCTCCAGCCAATGATGATTTTACACATGGAAAATTCCCACTGGTCGGGGCTGTTAACGGGTTATCGGATCCAAAACCCGACCCGATAGCTTAACGGCGTTCCGTTACGGTGGATGCCACGTGTCAGTCACCCTTAACGCAAGCACTTCTGTGACGCGCGATTTATCGTCATGGAAGTGGACACTTCCGTGATGATAATTTTGGTAATGTCATAGAACACTTCTACGATAGCACATGTATGACTAACTTGATTCTGTCATAAATTTGTCATGGATGTACATGCATGACAAAAAACGAGCTACTGTGACAAACACGTATCATCACGGAAGTGTATTTTTTTGTAGTGGTATTCCTCTTCGGTGCTGGATAAGGATACTGAATTTTGTTTCTTGGAGGACCAAGACACAAGAGATCTACCAAGAAATTGACAAGTACCCGAAGTGGACTTTCTATCAACCTTGTCTCCGGCACAGTCCGAGTCGGAATAGCCAACAAGATCAAAAGAGGACCTCTTAGGATACCAAATGCCAAAATTTGGTGTATGAATTAGGTATCTCACTATCCTTTTCACAGCCTTAAGATGACATTCTTTGGGGACCGCTTGATATCGTGCACACATGCACACACTTAGCATAATATCGGGACGGGAGGCACATAGATATAACAATGAACCAATCATAGAGCGATAAACCTTTTAGTCAATGCCATCCTTGGTCAAGTCAAGATGTCCACTAGTAGGCATGGGAGTTTTCATACCTTTTCTTTCCTGCATGTTGAACTTCTTGAATAAGTCCTTGGTATACTTTGTTTGGGAAACAAAGGTGCCTTCCTTAGTTTGCTTGATTTGCAAACCAAGGAAGAATTTGAATCACTCATCATAGACATCTCAAACTTCTCCGACATTAGCTTTCCAACCTTTTGACTAAAATGAGGGTTAGTTGAACCAAATATGATATCATCAACATAAATTTGGCACACAAATAATTCACCATTAACCCTTTTAGTAAAAGAGTAGAATCAATCTTTCTAATCTCAAAGCCTTTTTCAATAAGGAACTTGGTCAAGCATTTGTACCATGCTCTAGGAGCTTGTTTAAGACCATAAAGAGCTTTGTGAAGTTTGTAAACATGATCGGGTTTCTTAGGATTAAAAAGCTGGGAGGTTGCTTAACATAAACTTCCTCCTCTATTTCACCATTCAGAAAAACACTTTTAATGTCCATTTGGTACAAGGTGATATCATGGTGATTAGCATAGGCAAGTAAGATGCGGATGGACTCAAGTCCAGCAACGGGGGCATATGTCTCACTATAGTCCATACCTTCGACTTGAGTGTAGCCTTGGGCGACGAGACGTTCTTTGTTGCGAACTACTTGTCCATCTTCGTCTTGCTTGTTGCGAAACACCCATTTGGTACCGATGATGTTGTGGTTGTCGTCGGGCTTCTCGACCAATGTCCACACTTGATTTCTCTCAAAGTTGTGTAGCAATTCGTGCATGGCATTTCTCCAACCAAGATCTTCCAATGCTTCTTCAACCTTCTTCGAGGTGGAGAAGGAGGTTGATGAGGTTCATCTTGGTGTACTTCCTCGTTTTCTTCATCTTGTCATGTTCCACTTGTGGATGCTTCCATGTCAACTCTTGGTTCACCTTGTCGTGAGGTAGAAGCTTCCACTTGGACAGACGAGGTACTCTCCTTCACCTCCGTTGAACGAATCATCCCAATAGACAAGTCTTGGATTGCTTCTGAAGTGTGACGCCCGGATAATCAAGCTACAGTAACCCTCTAGTAATGATGCCTTGTCACCTCGGTTACTGTTGCTAATCTATCATTAGTTCAACACCGATTCAAATTCAAATTTAAAATAAAGTTAAATAATAAAAGTTTTCAAAAAATTAAAACAAAAATATTCGGTGTGTGCAAATAAATGCCTAGGAATTTATGGTGTTGAATCCATGCTTTTATAAAAATCCTAAATACATAAAATGAATTAAAATAGAAAAGAGAAATAAATAAATAAAAGGAAAAGACAAAGCTAACAAAAAAAGGAAAAGAAAATTCCCCCTCCCCGCTGGGCCACGGCCCAGCTGGCCTTTGGGCCAATCAGGCCGACTAGGCCGGCCCACCAACTTCCTCCATAACCCCCCGAAACCCTAATCCCCCATCCCACTCGCTCACACTCACCCCCACGTCACTCTCTCCCCCTCCCCGATCCAGACCTGGATCGGGGGAACGAACCCACGACGCCCATCCCCATCGC
>NW_025228064.1:118162-206100 GCF_018294505.1 Triticum aestivum
TTGCCGCCCCCTCCCAGTGGATCGGCGCCACCACGGCACTCCGTTGCCGGACCGCCTCCTGTTCCTCCTACCCGACCGCGCCTCGCACCTCCGACAACCGCGCCCCGCGCCCATGACGCCGGCGCCCATCCCCTACGCGTCCCCATCCGAATCGCCCGGAACCACATCGCCCTCCGCTTCGACCACGCCGGCCGCCGCCTCACGTCGCCCTCCTCATCTCCGCCTCGCCTCATCGCCGGACCACCCCGAGCCCGCTGCCCTGCCCGACTGGCCCCTGTGAGCATGCGTCCCCCTCTTTGTCCGCACGCTCACCGCAACCGTCGCCGGCGACGTGGTCACCACGCCCCTCCCCGCTCCACACGCACGCGCTCATGCGCCCGACTGTCCCCTGCCCGCGTGCCCGTCTGTGGCCTCGCTACCACCACCTGCTACCTTGTCGCTCTGCACGTGTCCGTGCTCACCGCGGCCGCGTCGGCCACGCGCTGCATCGCCCCGGTCGCGCTCACCGCGGCCCCGCCCCACCCAGCGCTCACGCCGTCTGATTCGGCCCCCGCCACAGCCGCACTCTGCCCGCTGCTGCTGGCCGCCCCGCCTCCGCCCGCTGCTGCCGCCCCGCGCCCGCCTTCTGCCCGTAGCTGCTGGCCGCCCTGTCTCCGCCCGCTGAACTGTGGGGTGCCCTGCACGCCGCCTCGCCTCCTCTGCTGCCGCCGTAGTGCCGCCGGCCACCGTGGCCACCCTGGCCTCTGGCCTCGCCCCGCCGCTCCCTGCGGGCGAGCGCCCGTGGCGCCCGCTAACCACATCGGCCCTCTGGGCCAATGACAAGCGGGGCCCCCGCCCCTGAGAACGAAAATAATAATAATAAACAAACAAACAAAAACTATAATTTGTATAAAAATAATTAATTAATTAACTTAATTAATCTTGATTAATTAAACTAATTAATCATAATTAGATTAACCTAATTAACTTAACCTAATTAATATGTTAATTAAACCAATTAATTAGGTTAATTAGTTGCCAGTCAATGACATGTGGCCCCCCTGTCCAGTTTGACCAGTCAAACTGTTGACTGGGTTGACCCAGTCTATGACGGGTGGGCCCTGTTTGACCCTATTGACCAATCAACAGTTGACTGGTCAAATGCTGACTGGACCCCCCTTGACCCCACCTGCCAGCCACACATGCATTTTGTTGGGTACAATTCTGTGTACCCATAGCAATTTAAGATTTAATTTTCGAATTATAACAATTTAGAAAATGATTTAAAACTTTTAAAATTAATAGAAAGTAATTCGTAGCTCGGATGAAAAAACTTTGTACATGAAAGTTGCTCATAACGACGAGACAAATCTGGGTACATAGCCCGTTCGTCCGCCACGCATCCCTAACATAGCGAACGTGCAACTTTCCCCCTCCGGTTCGTCTGTCCAAAAACGCGAAACACTGGGGACATTTTCTCGGATGTTTCCCCCTTCACCGGTACCACCTCATACCGCGTTAGGGCACACCTAGCATCACGCTTTGTCATGTCATGCATCATCATGCATCTGTTTGCTTAATATTTATTGTTTCTTCCCCCCTCTTCTCTCGCTAGACACCGAGACCGACGCCGCTGCTATCTAGTACGACTACGGTGTTGACGACCCCTCTCTCTTGCCAGAGCAACCAGGCAAGCCCCCCCCCCTTGATCACCAGATATCGCCTATTCTTCTCCATACTGCTTGCATTAGAGTATTGTAGCATGTTACAGCTTTCAGTTAATCCTATACTGCTGCATAGCCTCTCCTTGCTACTACTGTTGTTACCTTTACCTGCTATCCTACTGCTTAGTATAGGATGCTAGTGTTCCATCAGTGGCCCTACATTCTTGTCCGTCTGCCATGCTATACTACTGGGCCGTGATCACTTCGGGAGGTGATCACGGGCATATACTATATACTTTACACTGTTACATTACCGGTGATACTATTTGGAGATGGGGGCTGAAGGGGCAGGTGGCTCCATCCAGGTAGTGGTGGGCCTGAGTTCCCAACGGCCCCCGACTGTTACTTTGAGGCGGAGCGACAGGGCAGGTAGAGACCACCTAGGAGAGAGGTGGGCCTAGCCCTGGTCGCCGTTCGCGGATACTTACACACGCTTAACGAGATCTTGGTATTTGATCTGAGTCTGGCCACTGGCTTATACGCACTAACCATCTACGCGGGGATAGTTATGGGCACTCGACATCGTGGTATCAGTCGAAGCCTTCGTGATGTCAGCGACTGAGCGGCACGCACCGGGTTGGACCGGAACGCCTACTCTTGTATAAGGGAGGCTAGGTCTGCTCACCGGCCGCGTACGCAACGTGCACGTGTGCAATGGGCGATGGGCCGAGACCCCAGCGCCATAGGATTTAGACCGGCGTCCTTACCTCTCTGTTGTGCCTAGATAGGGCTGCGACGTGTTGATCTTCTGAGGCCGGGCATGACCCAGAAAAGTGTGTCCGGACAAAGGGGATCGAGCGTGTTGGGAAATGTGGTGCACCCCTGCAAAGAAGTTGATCTATTCGAATAGTCGTGTCCCTCGGTAAAAGGACGACCCGGAGTTGTACCTTGACCTTATGACAACTAGAACTGGATACTTAATAAAACACACATTTCCAAGGCTAGACACAACCGGTGATCGCTCTCTCACAGGGCGATGAAGGGAGGATCATCGGTTAGGATTATGCTACACGATGCTACTTGGTGAACTTATCATCTACTCTCTTCTACATTCTGCAAGATGGAGATGGCCAGAAGCGTAGTCTTCGAAAGGACTAGCTATCCCCCTCTTATTCCGGCATTCTGCAGTTCAGTCCACTTATGATACCCTTAATCCATTTGATACCAATGCATACATATGTAGTGTAGTGATGAGGACATCAATACAATTGTTACACCCACAGCCCCTGCTGCTATACATACTGGACCAATTACTAGAGCTCGTGCACGCCAACTAAATTACCAGGTACTTTCGTTTCTTGGTAATGATTTTAATGTTCATGAGAATATGATGCTGCCTAAATTGGATACATTTGTTTTGCTTACAAATGAAGGGCCTAGCTTGGAGAAGGATGAACACTGGAGCAAGAACAAGCATGGAGATGATGGCATGCGCAAGGGGAACAAGAACGGAGTTACAAGTGATGATTTCAGGACTTTGAAGCCACCATAATGGGTGCATGAAGCCTTGGACGAAATATACAAGATGCCACTTCATAAATTTCGTCCCGAGGCTATTTTAGGTGCTGCGTCACCTTATTATTGGGCCAGGCCCATGTAATTTCGAAATACATAAGTATAGGCTATTTTTAGAGTCCGTATGTGTAGGGAAACAAGAGATAGGGTTGATTTCGGACCCCTCCACCAAGGGCCACGAAATTCCCCCCTCTTCCTCCATATATACAGCCCTTAGGGCATCGTTTAGACTTTGGGTTTTGTTTAGATTAAAAGTTCGCCATAGCTGCAACTTCGCGTACTTCGTTTGTGTTCAACGACCAGACAAAGGCGTCACAGAACCCCACCTTGATCAATAAAGCTTTCATCTTATATTCGCAATATCCAGATTGCAATCTCAGTTTCTTGCTTGTTCTTCGTTTGCTCGCAGGAAACAGACCCTCGTGGTCAGGTTGATCGTGCTCCGGCGTGGTCAATAACCTCTCGGAGTTGGTTTAGCGATTGCTAAGGCGCGACGTCCTCGCACGTTCGTAGTCGGATCGTCAAAGTCGACTTCCACCAAAGCGATATCCATCATCTCATCGAAAGACGGGACACCTTTGCCTCTATCACAGGCCCATGTAATTTCGAAATACATAAGTATAGGCTATTTTTAGAGTCCGTATGTGTGGGGAAACAAGAGATAGGGTTGATTTCGGACCCCTCCACCAAGGGCCACGAAATTCCCCCCTCTTCCTCCATATATACAGCCCTTAGGGCATCGTTTAGACTTTGGGTTTTGTTTAGATTAAAAGTTCGCCATAGCTGCAACTTCGCGTACTTCGTTTGTGTTCAACGACCAGACAAAGGCGTCACAGAACCCCACCTTGATCAATAAAGCTTTCATCTTATATTCGCAATATCCAGATTGCAATCTCAGTTTCTTGCTTGTTCTTCGTTTGCTCGCAGGAAACAGACCCTCGTGGTCAGGTTGATCGTGCTCCGGCGTGGTCAATAACCTCTCGGAGTTGGTTTAGCGATTGCTAAGGCGCGACGTCCTTGCACGTTCGTAGTCGGATCGTCAAAGTCGACTTCCACCAAAGCGATATCCATCATCTCATCGAAAGACGGGACACCTTTGCCTCTATCAACAACGACGACAAATAATATCACTTGTGTGCCCTGTTGATGCCATGGAAGAAGAAGAACGCTGTGCAGGCCCCGCAGGTGCGCTCTTGGCAGATAATGGTGGTTGTGCCTGTTTTCTTGAATCACGGCTGGAGGTGGCACCGGATGGAGGTGCTGGTGCAGTTGAAGTAGAAGATGCACGTGGTGTCCATGATGAAGGTCGGCCTGCAGAAAAGTTAGTTCGCCCCAATGCTTGTCGATCCTGCACTTCACGTTCAGCTTTACAAGCAAGATGGAATAAACGAGTGATATTAGTATACTCCTTATAGTCTAAAATGGTCTGAATCTCTCTATTTAATCCACCTAGAAAACGTGCAAGCATAGCTTCATTCTCCTCAACAATACCACATCTAATCATGCCAGTTTGTAATTCCTGATAATATTCTTCTACAGAATTTTTCCCTTGTCTTAAACGCTGCAATTTTTGAAGCAATTCACGTTGATAATATGGTGGAACCCAACGCGTACGCATAGCAGTTTTCAAAGCAGCCCAAGTAGTTGGAATAGGATATAATCTACAATGTTCAGACCACCATACACATGCAAAACTAGTGAAAGCACAAACAGCAGCAGCAACTCGTCTCTCCTCAGGATATTGTAAACATGTAAATCGTTGTTCAGTTTCTAACTCCCAAGTAAGATATATATCAGGAACATATCTACCCTCAAATGGTGGAATATTCAATTTCAGTTTAGGAATATGGACATCATCTCGTACCTGAGGTGGTGGTGCAGGCCTACCATTACGAATATATACCTGATAGAGGCAAAGGTGTCCCGTCTTTCGATGAGATGGTGGATTTCGCTTTGGTGGAAGTCGACTTTGACGATCCGACTACGAACGTGCGAGGACGTCGCGCCTTAGCAATCGCTAAACCAACTCCGAGAGGTTATTGACCACGCCGGAGCACGATCAACCTGACCACGAGGGTCTGTTTCCTGCGAGCAAACGAAGAACAAGCAAGAAACTAAGATTGCAATCTGGATATTGCGAATATAAGATGAAAGCTTTATTGATCAAGGTGGGGTTCTGTGACGCCTTTGTCTGGTCGTTGAACACAAACGAAGTACGCGAAGTTGCAGCTATGGCGAACTTTTAATCTAAACAAAACCCAAAGTCTAAACGATGCCCTAAGGGCTGTATATATGGAGGAAGAGGGGGGAATTTCGTGGCCCTTGGTGGAGGGGTCCGAAATCAACCCTATCTCTTGTTTCCCCACACATACGGACTCTAAAAATAGCCTATACTTATGTCTTTCGAAATTACATGGGCCTGGCCCAATAATAAGGTGACGCAGCACCTAAAATAGCCTCGGGACGAAATTTATGAAGTGGCATCTTGTATATTTCGTCCAAGGCTTCATGCACCCATTATGGTGGCTTCAAAGTCCTGAAATCATCACTTGTAACTCCGTTCTTGTTCCCCTTGCGCATGCCATCATCTCCATGCTTGTTCTTGCTCCAATGTTCATCCTTCTCCAAGCTAGGCCCTTCATTTGTAAGCAAAACAAATGTATCCAATTTAGGCAGCATCATATTCTCATGAACATTACAATCATTACCAAGAAACGAAAGTACCTGGTAATTTAGTTGGCGTGCACGAGCTCTAGTAATTGGTCCAGTATGTATAGCAGCAGGGGCTGTGGGTGTAACAATTGTATTGATGTCCTCATCAAACAAGCATGGAGATGATGGCATGCGCAAGGGGAACAAGAACGGAGTTACAAGTGATGATTTCAGGACTTTGAAGCCACCATAATGGGTGCATGAAGCCTTGGACGAAATATACAAGATGCCACTTCATAAATTTCGTCCCGAGGCTATTTTAGGTGCTGCGTCACCTTATTATTGGGCCAGGCCCATGTAATTTCGAAATACATAAGTATAGGCTATTTTTAGAGTCCGTATGGGTGGGGAAACAAGAGATAGGGTTGATTTCGGACCCCTCCACCAAGGGCCACGAAATTCCCCCCTCTTCCTCCATATATACAGCCCTTAGGGCATCGTTTAGACTTTGGGTTTTGTTTAGATTAAAAGTTCGCCATAGCTGCAACTTCGCGTACTTCGTTTGTGTTCAACGACCAGACAAAGGCGTCACAGAACCCCACCTTGATCAATAAAGCTTTCATCTTATATTCGCAATATCCAGATTGCAATCTTAGTTTCTTGCTTGTTCTTCGTTTGCTCGCAGGAAACAGACCCTCGTGGTCAGGTTGATCGTGCTCCGGCGTGGTCAATAACCTCTCAGAGTTGGTTTAGCGATTGCTAAGGCGCGACGTCCTCGCACGTTCGTAGTCGGATCGTCAAAGTCGACTTCCACCAAAGCGATATCCATCATCTCATCGAAAGACGGGACACCTTTGCCTCTATCAAGTGGTATCAGATTTCCAAGTTGCTCGGTGAGATTTTACAGTTTTTCGTAGTTTAGATCGAGTCTGTCTTCATACCTATAGTCCACGAAAAAGCCACAAAAAAATTAGGGTTAGTTCATCATATCCGAACCAATCTGAGCCTTTGCATAATCTTTTTAGGGTTTTGCTTTCTTGAATTTGCGGTTGCATCGTTGTTTCTAGTTGCTGGTCTTAGAGTCTAGTCTTTTAGAGTTTCGAGTTCTGGTCATAAGTTGTCACGCCGCCGCCGCACCATCATCATCGCCCCTGCCATCTACCACCACCGCTCCGAATCCGTATCCATATACCACCACCAAGCCGTGTCCATATACCACCACCGATCCATATCCATATACTACCACCGCTACCACCACCGCTGCCATATATCACCACCATATATCCACCACCAATCCGATTTCCTTGCTTATTAGGTTTGTTTTCGAGATCCATCTAGTTTCCGATTCGTGTTTCCTTGCCGGAGTAGGTTTCGGAAAGAAAAAAAATTCCGAGTCGGGTAGCCACGCTCCGTTTAGGCCCAAAATTTTTCGAAAACGCATTTTTCGAAAAAAATTCTGGCTATCCTATTTTTAGGCGTTTTTGAGTGTTTTGAGACAGGTGCCATTATAGGAAGTTTTTTTTGACCCGTTTCCAGTTTTTGGGTCCGGGCAGTCAAAAAAAAAAAATTGGTCGAAAAAATTTCGTGCCCATCCTGTCAGTTTGAGCTAGGAAGAGTTTTGAGACACTCGCCATTATAGTGAAATTTCGCAAAAAAAAAACAGCGCAAAAAAAAAAGAGCGCAAAAAAAAGAGCGAATTTTTTTTTCAGAGTGTGCTTTTCCCTTGTTTACGTGCCACGCCGTGATTTTGTTGGTGTTCTAGGCTCGCATCTCTAGCACAGTCTAGCCTAGGACCAGCACAGTACCGTCGTTGAGCGTTTATTCAACTTTGCATCTCTGAATTGATTATTGCTGACCCTTTTTGCTACCATACTATAAGCCTTCCCAGCTCCACATACATCTACGTCGTGTGTTCGATTCTCCCTGGTAATCGCTCTATCCAAGCTTTGAGAGTTTTTGACTACAACGGTTGCCGATCACCGCCTGCTGCTGGGTAAGAACTGGTAAGAATTTGAGATTTGCTTGACGGATTTGTGATACACCGCCACCACTTCTTAGTAGTCTGTAGGATCATATTCTTGTGTGTTTCTATTGCTGCTAACCATGCCAGGATTACAAGCCGACGAGATTGACTGGGAGAACTTATCGAACAAGGAGCTTCATGATAAGTTTCAGCAAATGATGACTGAACAGGTACAAGATGTGCTGAACAATTTTGAAGAGGCCATGGAGAAGATCACTGGCCTTGAGAAGATGTTCGAAACAAAGCTCGATAACAGATTTAATGAACTGCTTGCGCGTCTTCCACCACCGGCTGCACCTGTCGCACCTCTGCAACAACAACAACTACGCCCCCTTCTGAATCAGTATGGACGAGCACAGCGTGTTCCTATTGAGCCAGGACAAACTTCTGGTGCCGCTGCTACTGTTGTTGGTGCTTCTTTGGCTCCTGCTACTGCTCCTGCTGGTACCCAGGAGGATGATGAGTATGCGGGTGATTATGAGGATGAGGTTGATCAAAATCAGATCTACGAGCAGCCACCAGCACCACCACCAGCAGGTCGACCTCAGGTATATATTCGTCATGGTAGGCCTGCACCACCACCTCAGGTACGCGATGATGTCCATATTCCTAAACTGAAATTGAATATTCCACCATTTGAGGGTAGATATGTTCCTGATATATATCTTACTTGGGAGTTAGAAACTGAACAACGATTTACATGTTTACAATATCCTGAGGAGAGACGAGTTGCTGCTGCTGTTTGTGCTTTCACTAGTTTTGCATGTGTATGGTGGTCTGAACATTGTAGATTATATCCTATTCCAACTAGTTGGGCTGCTTTGAAAACTGCTATGCGTACGCGTTGGGTTCCACCATATTATCAACGTGAATTGCTTCAAAAATTGCAGCGTTTAAGACAAGGGAAAAATTCTGTAGAAGAATATTATCAGGAATTACAAACTGGCATGATTAGATGTGGTATTGTTGAGGAGAATGAAGCTATGCTTGCACGTTTTCTGGGTGGATTAAATAGAGAGATTCAGACCATTCTAGACTATAAGGAGTATACTAATATCACTCGTTTATTCCATCTTGCTTGTAAAGCTGAACGTGAAGTGCAGGATCGACAAGCATTGGGGCGAACTAACTTTTCTGCAGGCCGACCTTCATCATGGACACCACGTGCATCTTCTACTTCAACTGCACCAGCACCTCCATCCGGTGCCACCTCCAGCCGTGATACAAGAAAACAGGCACAACCACCATTATCTTCCAAGAGCGCACCTGCTGGTCCTGCACAGCGTTCTTCTTCTTCCATGGCATCAACAGGGCACACAAGTGATATTATTTGTCGTCGTTGTAAGGGAGGAGGTCATTATGCGAGGGAATGCAAATCTTCGCGTGTGATGATTGCTACCGCGGATGGTGGATATGAGTCCGCTAGTGACTATGATGAGGAGACATTGGCTCTTATTACACGTGAAGAACATGGTGGAGATGATTCTGATCATGAGACGCAATACATGGCTCCTGAAGACGCTGACAGGTATGAATGTTTAGTTGATCAACGTGTTTTGAGTGTGCAGGTCACACAAGCTGAGCAAAATCAGAGGCACAATTTGTTCCATACCAAGGGAGTTGTGAAGGAACGTTCTGTGCGCGTCATAATAGACGGAGGGAGCTGCAACAACTTGGCTAGCATGGAGATGGTGGAGAAGCTTTCTCTCACCACAAGACCACATCCACATCCTTACTACATCCAATGGTTCAACAACAGTGGCAAGGTTAAGGTAACACGTACTGTTCGTGTGCATTTTTGATGAGGACATCAATACAATTGTTACACCCACAGCCCCTGCTGCTATACATACTGGACCAATTACTAGAGCTCGTGCACGCCAACTAAATTACCAGGTACTTTCGTTTCTTGGTAATGATTCTAATGTTCATGAGAATATGATGCTGCCTAAATTGGATACATTTGTTTTGCTTACAAATGAAGGGCCTAGCTTGGAGAAGGATGAACATTGGAGCAAGAACAAGCATGGAGATGATGGCATGCGCAAGGGAAACAAGAACGGAGTTACAAGTGATGATTTCAGGACTTTGAAGCCACCATAATGGGTGCATGAAGCCTTGGACGAAATATACAAGACGCCACTTCATAAATTTCGTCCCGAGGCTATTTTAGGTGCTGCGTCACCTTATTATTGGGCCAGGCCCATGTAATTTCGAAATACATAAGTATAGGCTATTTTTAGAGTCCGTATGTGTGGGGAAACAAGAGATAGGGTTGATTTCGGACCCCTCCACCACGGGCCACGAAATTCCCCCCCTCTTCCTCCATATATACAGCCCTTAGGGCATCGTTTAGACTTTGGGTTTTGTTTAGATTAAAAGTTCGCCATAGCTGCAACTTCGCGTACTTCGTTTGTGTTCAACGACCAGACAAAGGCGTCACAGAACCCCACCTTGATCAATAAAGCTTTCATCTTATATTCGCAATATCCAGATTGCAATCTTAGTTTCTTGCTTGTTCTTCGTTTGCTCGCAGGAAACAGACCCTCGTGGTTAGGTTGATCGTGCTCCGGCGTGGTCAATAACCTCTCGGAGTTGGTTTAGCGATTGCTAAGGCGCGACGTCCTCGCACGTTCGTAGTCGGATCGTCAAAGTCGACTTCCACCAAAGCGAAATCCGCCATCTCATCGAAAGACGGGACACCTTTGCCTCTATCAAGTGGTATCAGATTTCTAGGTTGCTCGGTGAGATTTTACAGTTTTTCGTAGTTTAGATCGAGTCTGTTCTTCATACCTACAGTCCACGAAAAAGCCAAAAAAAAATTAGGGTTAGTTCATCATATCCGAACCAATCTGAGCCTTTGCATAATCTTTTTAGGGTTTTGCTTTGTTGAATTTGCGGTTGCATCGTCGTGTCTAGTTGCTGGTCTTAGAGTCTAGTCTTTTAGAGTTTCGAGTTCTGGTCATAAGTTGTCACGCCGCCGCCGCACCATCATCATCGCCCCTGCCATCTACCACCACCGCACCGAATCCGTATCCATATACCACCACCAATCCGTGTCCATATACCACCACCGATCCATATCCATATACTACCACCGCTACCACCACCGCTGCCATTTACCACCACCATATATCCACCACCAATCCGAGTTCTTTGCTTATTAGGTTTGTTTTAGGGATCCATCTAGATTCCGGTTCGTGTTTCCTTGCCGGAGTCGGGTAGCCACGCTCCGTTTAGGCCCAAAATTTTTCGAAAACGCATTTTTCGAAAAAAATTCTGGCTATCCTATTTTTAGGTGTTTCTGAGTGTTTTGAGACAGGTGCCATTATAGGAAGTTTTTTTTGACCCGTTTCCAGTTTTTGGGTCCGGGCAATCAAAAAAAAAATTGGTCGAAAAAATTTCGTGCCCATCCTGTCAGTTTGAGCTAAGAAGAGTTTTGAGACACTCGCCATTATAGTGATTTTTCGCAAAAAAAAAACCAGCGCAAAAAAAAAGAGCGCAAAAAAAAAGAGCGAAAAAAAAATCCAGAGTGTGCTTTTCCCTTGTTTACGTGCCGCGCCGTGATTTTGTTAGTGTTCTAGGCTCGCGTCTCTAGCACAGTCTAGCCTAGGACCAGCACAGTACCGTCGTTGAGCGTTTATTCAACTTTGCATCTCTGAATTGATTATTGCTGACCCTTTTTGCTACCATATTATAAGCCTTCCCAGCTCCACATACATCTACGTCGTGCGTTTGACTCTCCCTGGTAATCGCTCTATCCAAGCTTTGAGAGTTTTTGACTACAACGGTTGCCGATCACCGCCTGCTGCTGGGTAAGAACTGGTAAGAATTTGAGATTTGCTTGACGGATTTGTGACACCCACCACCACCACTTGTTCGTAGTCTGTAGGATCATATTCTTGTGTGTTTCTATTGCTTCTAACCATGCCAGGATCACAAGCCGACGAGATTGACTGGGAGAATTTATCGAACAAGGAGCTTCATGATAAGTTTCAGCAAATGATGACTGAACAGGTGCAAGATGTGCTGAACAATTTTGAAGAGGCCATGGAGAAGATCACTGGCCTTGAGAAGACGTTCGAAACAAAGCTCGATAACAAGTTGAATGAATTGCTCGCGCGTCTTCCACCACCACCACCCGCTGCACCTAACGCACCTCTCCAACAACAACAACAACGACTACCTCCACGTCGCGAAGCAGACCTCCGCCGAGCAAGCCGTGTTCCTCTTGCGTTTGGCCAAACTGTTGGTGCTGCTGTTGATACTTCTGTGGCTCCTGCTGCTGATGCGGAGGAGGATGATTATGTGGGAGATTATGAGGATGAGGTTGATCAAAATCAACACTACATGCAGCCACCTGTACCACCACCAGCAGGTCGACCTCAGTTATATATTCGTAATGGTAGGCCTGCACCACCACCTCAGGTACGAGATGATGTCCATATTCCTAAACTGAAATTGAATATTCCACCATTTGAGGGTAGATATGTTCCTGATATATATCTTACTTGGGAGTTAGAAACTGAACAACGATTTACATGTTTACAATATCCTGAGGAGAGACGAGTTGCTGCTGCCGTTTGTGCTTTCACTAGTTTTGCATGTGTATGATGGTCTGAACATTGTAGATTATATCCTATTCCAACTACTTGGGCTGCTTTGAAAACTGCTATGCGTACGCGTTGGGTTCCACCATATTATCAACGTGAATTGCTTCAAAAATTGCAGCGTTTAAGACAAGGGAAAAATTCTGTAGAAGAATATTATCAGGAATTACAAACTGGCATGATTAGATGTGGTATTGTTGAGGAGAATGAAGCTATGCTTGCACGTTTTCTAGGTGGATTAAATAGAGAGATTCAGACCATTTTAGACTATAAGGAGTATACTAATATCACTCGTTTATTCCATCTTGCTTGTAAAGCTGAACGTGAAGTGCAGGATCGACAAGCATTGGGGCGAACTAACTTTTCTGCAGGCCGACCTTCATCATGGACTCCACGTGCATCTTCTACTTCAACTGCACCAGCACCTCCATCCGGTGCCACCTCCAGCCGTGATACAAGAAAACAGGCACAACCACCATTATCTGCCAAGAGCGCACCTACGGGGCCTGCACAGCGTTCTTCTTCTTCCATGGCATCAACAGGGCACACAAGTGATATTATTTGTCGTCGTTGTAAGGGAGGAGGTCATTATGCGAGGGAATGCAAATCTCCGCGTGTGATGATTGCTACCGCGGATGGTGGATATGAGTCCGTTAGTGACTATGATGAGGAGACATTGGCTCTTATTACACGTGAAGAACATGGTGGAGATGATTCTGATCATGAGACGCAATACATGGCTCCTGAAGACGCTGACAGGTATGAATGTTTAGTTGCTCAACGTGTTTTGAGTGTGCAGGTCACACAAGCTGAGCAAAATCGGAGGCACAATTTGTTCGATACCAATGGAGTTGTGAAGGAACGTTCTGTGCGCGTCATAATAGACGGAGGGAGCTGCAACAACTTGGCTAGCATGGAGATGGTGGAGAAGCTTTCTCTCACCACAAGACCACATCCACATCCTTACTACATCCAATGGATCAACAACAGCGGCAAGGTTAAGGTAACACGTACTGTTCGTGTGCATTTTAGTATCTCTACATATGCTGATTATGTTGATTGTGATGTGGTACCTATGCAAGCATGTTCCTTATTACTTGGTAGACCATGGCAATTTGATAAAAATTCTGTACACCAGGGTAGAAACAATCACTATACTATTGTTCATAAGGATAAAAATATTACTTTGCTTCCTATGACTCCTGATTCCATTTTGGAAGATGATATTAATAGAGCTAATAAAGCACAACAGGAGAAGAATAAGAGTGAAAATCAGATTGTGGCCAAAGAATTTGAGCAACAAATGAAGCCTAATAATAAACCATCTAGTGTTGCTTCTGAAATTAAATTGAAAGTGCATGTTTATTTGCCACCAAATCTGATATTGATGAGCTAGATTTCAGCAAATCTGTTTGCTATGCTTTTGTGTGCAAAGAGGCATTCTTTTCATTCGAGGACGTGCCTTCCTCTTTGCCTCCTGCTGTCACTAACATTTTGCAGGAGTTCGCTGACGTTTTTCCACAAGACGTGCCACCGGGATTACCGCCTATTCGAGGGATTGAGCATCAGATTGACTTAATTCCCGGTGCTTCACTGCCAAACCGTGCACCATACCGTACCAATCCAGAGGAGACGAAGGAGATTATGCGTCAAGTACAAGAGCTTCTCGACAAAGGTTATATACGCGAATCCCTTAGTCCTTGTGCTGTTCCTATTATTCTAGTGCCGAAAAAGGATGGTACATCACGTATGTGTGTTGATTGTAGAGGCATTAATAATATTACTATTCGTTATCGTCATCCTATTCCTAGGCTAGATGATATGCTTGATGAATTGAGTGGCTCTACAATATTCTCCAAAGTTGATTTGCGTAGTGGCTACCATCAAATTCGTATGAAATTGGGAGATGAATGGAAAACAGCATTTAAAACTAAGTTTGGATTATATGAGTGGTTAGTTGATAGAGGCGAGGGTCCCGATCTTTCGATGAGATGATAACTATCGATTTGGTGGAGACGACTTTGACGATCCGACTACAAACGTGCACGACGTTGCGCCTTAGCAATCGCTAAACCAATCTCCTGAGGTTACTGACGATGCTGGAAGCACGGTCAGCCTGACCACGAAGGTCTATTCCTGCAAGCAATCGAAGAACGAGCAAGAATATGATAAAGCAATCTGAATATTGCAAATATATATGAAGTATTGATAATGGTGGGGATCCGGAAGCGGTCTTGGTCTGGTCGTTGGACACAAACGAAGTACACGAAGTTGCAATGGCTAACTTTTAACTAAACAAATCCCAATGAAAAGCTACTAGATGGATCTACTTATATAGGAGCAAGGGGTGGCGGCCAAGGAGGTGGGAGGACGTCCCAAGGCAGCCTAAAACTAAATCTAGGTCGTACAAGGCCAATGGGCCCAAGTGGAGGTGATGTAACACCTTTGGACTTGTAGTTTGACTCGGATTCTGCTGCAGCATCAGATTGTTTCGTCCACAACTCAACGCTCCGGACGAATTTGAAGGTGATTCCAATTGGGTTGGAAAGTTCACGAAATCTAGTTTCCAACAAAAAAAGAATCACCCAATTCGGAGTCCGTATGAAAAACTTGTGTGCGTTTTGAGTCAGGTATGTCGGTGCAGTCCGAATCTGAATCCAGAACGTGAGAGACTTGAACTCTATCTTCTCTTGGGCCAAAAGTGACGTGAGAGAACTTTTTGGACAGCAAATAAACATCTCTTTCTTCCTTATCTTCATATGTGGATTGTACAAATGTCCCATACACCTGCAATTAGACAAAACACAAAAGTGTGTGAAGTATTTTTGTTCTGGATAACATAAATAGATTATTGAATAGTTTGCACTAGAAATCACCTGACAAATATGCATATATGCAATATTTTTGGTCATATCCAAGGTAGTCATGTCCTCATCATCTACATATGCTGATTATGTTGATTGTGATGTGGTACCTATGCAAGCATGTTCCTTATTACTTGGTAGACCATGGCAATTTGATAAAAATTCTGTACACCATGGTAGAAACAATCACTATACTCTTGTTCATAAGGATAAAAATATTACTTTGCTTCCTATGACTCCTGATTCCATTTTGAAAGATGATATTAATAGAGCTAATAAAGCACAACAGGAGAAGAATAAGAGTGAAAATCAGATTGTGGCAAAAGAATTTGAGCAACAAATGAAGCCTAATAATAAACCATCTAGTGTTGCTTCTGAAATTAAATTGAAAAGTGCATGTTTATTTGCCACCAAATCTGATATTGATGAGCTAGATTTCAGCAAATCTGTTTGCTATGCTTTTGTGTGCAAAGAGGCATTATTTTCATTCGAGGACGTGCCTTCCTCTTTGCCTCCTGCTGTCACTAATATTTTGCAGGAGTTCGCTGACGTTTTTCCACAAGACGTGCCACCGGGATTACCGCCTATTCGAGGGATTGAGCATCAGATTGACTTAATTCCCGGTGCTTCACTGCCAAACCGTGCAGCATACCGTACCAATCCAGAGGAGACGAAGGAGATTATGCATCAAGTACAAGAGCTTCTCGACAAAGGTTATATACGCGAATCCCTTAGTCCTTGTGCTGTTCCTATTATTCTAGTGCCGAAAAAGGATGGTACATCACGTATGTGTGTTGATTGTAGAGGCATTAATAATATTACTATTCGTTATCGTCATCCTATTCCTAGGCTAGATGATATGCTTGATGAATTGAGTGGCTCTACAATATTCTCCAAAGTTGATTTGCATAGTGGCTACCATCAAATTCGTATGAAATTGGGAGATGAATGGAAAACAGCATTTAAAACTAAGTTTGGATTATATGAGTGGTTAGTCATGCCTTTTGGGTTAACTAATGCACCTAGTACTTTCATGAGATTAATGAACGAAGTTTTACGTGCTTTCATTGGACGATTTGTGGTAGTTTACTTTGATGACATATTGATTTATAGCAAATCTTTGGAAGAACATTTGGAACATTTACGTGCTGTTTTTATTGCTCTACGTGATGCACGTTTGTTTGGTAACCTTGGGAAGTGCACCTTTTGCACCGACCGAGTATCTTTTCTTGGCTATGTTGTTACTCCACAGGGAATTGAAGTTGATAAAGCCAAGATTGAAGCTATTGAGAGTTGGCCGCAGCCCAAAACGGTCACACAAGTGAGGAGTTTTCTTGGCCTCGCTGGATTCTATAGGCGTTTTGTGAGAGATTTCAGCACCATTGCTGCACCCCTCAATGAGCTTACAAAGAAAGATGTGCCTTTTCTTTGGGGTACCGCATAGGAAGAAGCCTTCACGGTATTGAAAGATAAGTTGACACATGCTCCTTTACTCCAACTTCCTGATTTTAATAAGACTTTTGAGCTTCAATGTGATGCTAGTGGAATTGGATTAGGAGGTGTGTTATTACAAGATGGCAAACCTGTTGCATACTTTTCTGAAAAATTGAGTGGGCCTAGTCTGAATTATTCCACTTATGATAAAGAATTATATGCTCTTGTTCGGACTTTAGAAACATGGCAATATTATTTATGGCCCAAAGAATTTGTTATACATTCTGATCATGAATCTTTGAAACATATTAAAAGTCAAGCTAAACTGAATCGTAGACATGCTAAATGGGTTGAATTCATTGAGACTTTCCCTTATGTCATTAAACACAAGAAGGGAAAAGAAAATGTTATTGCTGATGCATTGTCTCGTCGCTATACTATGCTTTCACAACTTGACTTCAAAATATTTGGTTTGGAGACCATCAAAGATCAATATGTGCATGATGCTGATTTTAAAGATGTAATGCAGAATTGTAAAGAAGGAAGAATGTGGAACAAGTTTGTTGTTAACGATGGATTTGTGTTTCGTGCTAACAAGCTATGCATTCCAGCTAGCTCCGTTCGTCTTTTGTTGTTGCAGGAGGCGCATGGAGGAGGATTAATGGGACACTTTGGCGTGAAGAAGACGGAGGACGTACTTGCTACACATTTCTTTTGGCCAAAGATGAGACGGGATGTTGAGCATTTTATTGCTCGATGCACTACATGTCAAAAAGCTAAGTCACGACTCAATCCTCATGGTTTATATATGCCTTTGCCTGTACCTAGTGTTCCTTGGGAGGATATATCTATGGACTTTGTTTTAGGTTTACCTGGAACAAAGAAGGGGAGGGATAGCATATTTGTTGTCGTGGATAGATTCTCGAAAATGGCACACTTTATACCATGTCATAAAAGCGATGATGCTCTTAATGTTGCTGATTTGTTCTTTCGTGAAATTATTCGCTTGCGTGGTGTGCCAAATACTATTGTTTCAGATCGTGATACTAAATTTCTTAGCCACTTTTGGAGATGTTTATGGGCTAAGTTGGGGACTAAACTGCTTTTTAGTACTACTTGTCACCCCCAAACTGATGGACAAACTGAAGTAGTCAATAGAACGTTGTCTACTATGCTTAGGGCTGTTTTGAAGAATAATAAGAAAATGTGGGAGGAATGCTTGCCTCATATTGAATTTTCTTATAATCGTTCATTGCATTCTACTACTAAGATGTGCCCTTTTGAAGTTGTGTATGGTTTCCTACCTGGTGCACCTATTGATTTGTTGCCTCTTCCATCTTCGGAGAAGGTTAATTTTGATGCTAAACAACGTGCTGAATTGATTTTAAAAATGCATGAGTTAACTAAGGAAAACATTGAGCGCATGAATGCTAAATATAAACTTGCTGGAGATAAGGGTAGAAAACATGTTGTGTTTGCACCTGGAGATCTTGTTTGGTTACATTTGCGTAAGGATAGATTTCCTGATTTGCGCAAATCAAAGTTAATGCCACGTGCTGATGGTCCCTTTAAGGTGTTAGAGAAAATAAATGATAATGCATATAAACTTGAGCTGCCTGCAGATTTTGGGTTTAGTCCCACTTTTAACATTGCAGATTTGAAGCCTTATTTGGGTGAGGAAGATGAACTTCCGTCGAGGACGACTTCATTTCAAGAAGGGGAGGATGATGAGGACATCAATACAATTGTTACACCCACAGCCCCTGCTGCTATACATACTGGACCAATTACTAGAGCTCGTGCACGCCAACTAAATTACCAGGTACTTTCGTTTCTTGGTAATGATTCTAATGTTCATGAGAATATGATGCTGCCTAAATTGGTGATAGAGGCAAAGGTGTCCCGTCTTTCGATGAGATGGTGGATTTCGCTTTGGTGGAAGTCGACTTTGACGATCCGACTACGAACGTGCGAGGACGTCGCGCCTTAGCAATCGCTAAACCAACTCCGAGAGGTTATTGACCACGCCGGAGCACGATCAACCTGACCACGAGGGTCTGTTTCCTGCGAGCAAACGAAGAACAAGCAAGAAACTAAGATTGCAATCTGGATATTGCGAATATAAGATGAAAGCTTTATTGATCAAGGTGGGGTTCTGTGACGCCTTTGTCTGGTCGTTGAACACAAACGAAGTACGCGAAGTTGCAGCTATGGCGAACTTTTAATCTAAACAAAACCCAAAGTCTAAACGATACCCTAAGGGCTGTATATATGGAGGAAGAGGGGGGAATTTCGTGGCCCTTGGTGGAGGGGTCCAAAATCAACCCTATCTCTTGTTTCCCCACACATACGGACTCTAAAAATAGCCTATACTTATGTATTTCGAAATTACATGGGCCTGGCCCAATAATAAGGTGACGCAGCACCTAAAATAGCCTCGGGACGAAATTTATGAAGTGGCATCTTGTATATTTCGTCCAAGGCTTCATGCACCCATTATGGTGGCTTCAAAGTCCTGAAATCATCACTTGTAACTCCGTTCTTGTTCCCCTTGCGCATGCCATCATCTCCATGCTTGTTCTTGCTCCAATGTTCATCCTTCTCCAAGCTAGGCCCTTCATTTGCAAGCAAAACAAATGTATCCAATTTAGGCAGCATCATATTCTCATGAACATTAGAATCATTACCAAGAAACGAAAGTACCTGGTAATTTAGTTGGCGTGCACGAGCTCTAGTAATTGGTCCAGTATGTATAGCAGCAGGGGCTGTGGGTGTAACAATTGTATTGATGTCCTCATCATCCTCCCCTTCTTGAAATGAAGTCGTCCTCGACGGAAGTTCATCTTCCTCACCCAAATAAGGCTTCAAATCTGCAATGTTAAAAGTGGGACTAACCCCAAAATCTGCAGGCAGCTTAAGTTTATATGCATTATCATTTATTTTCTCTAACACCTTAAAGGGACCATCAGCACGTGGCATTAGCTTTGATTTGCGCAAATCAGGAAATCTATCCTTACGCAAATGTAACCAAACAAGATCTCCAGGTGCAAACACAACATGTTTTCTACCCTTATCTCCAGCAAGTTTATATTTGGCATTCATACGCTCAATGTTTTCCTTAGTTAACTCATGCATTTTTAAAATCAATTCAGCACGTTGTTTAGCATCAAAATTAACCTTCTCCGAAGATGGAAGAGGCAACAAATCAATAGGTGCACGAGGTAGGAAACCATACACAACTTCAAAAGGGCACATCTTAGTAGTAGAATGCAATGAACGATTATAAGCAAATTCAATATGAGGCAAGCATTCCTCCCACATTTTCTTATTATTCTTCAAAGCAGCCCTAAGCATAGTAGACAACGTTCTATTGACTACTTCAGTTTGTCCATCAGTTTGGGGGTGACAAGTAGTACTAAAAAGCAGTTTAGTCCCCAGCTTAGCCCATAAACATCTCCAAAAGTGGCTAAGAAATTTAGTATCACGATCTGAAACAATAGTATTTGGCACACCATGCAAGCGAATAATTTCACGAAAGAACAAATCAGCAACATTAACAGGACTTTGTTTTAGGTTTACCTCGAACAAAGAAGGGGAGGGATAGCATATTTGTTGTCGTGGATAGATTCTCGAAAATGGCACACTTTATACCATGTCATAAAAGCAAAGGCATATATAAACCATGAGGATTGAGTTGTGACTTAGCTTTTTGACATGTAGTGCATCAAGCAATAAAACGCTCAACATCCCGTCTCATCTTTGGCCAAAAGAAATGTGTAGCAAGTACGTCCTCCGTCTTCTTCACGCCAAAGTGTCCCATTAATCCTCCTCCATGCGCCTCCTGCAACAACAAAAGACGAACGGAGCTAGCTGGAATGCATAGCTTGTTAGCACGAAACACAAATCCATCGTTAACGACAAACTTGTTCCACATTCTTCCTTCTTTACAATTCTGCATTACATCTTTAAAATCAGCATCATGCACATATTGATCTTTGATGGTCTCCAAACCAAATATTTTGAAGTCAAGTTGTGAAAGCATAGTATAGCGACGAGACAATGCATCAGCAATAACATTTTCTTTTCCCTTCTTGTGTTTAATGACATAAGGGAAAGTCTCAATGAATTCAACCCATTTAGCATGTCTACGATTCAGTTTAGCTTCACTTTTAATATGTTTCAAAGATTCATGATATGAATGTATAACAAATTCTTTGGGCCATAAATAATGTTGCCATGTTTCTAAAGTCCGAACAAGAGCATATAATTCTTTATCATAAGTAGAATAATTCAGACTAGGCCCACTCAATTTTTCAGAAAAGTATGCAACAGGTTTGCCATCTTGTAATAACACACCTCCTAATCCAATTCCACTAGCATCACATTCAAGCTCAAAAGTCTTATTAAAATCAGGAAGTTGGAGTAAAGGAGCATGTGTCAACTTATCTTTCAATACCGTGAAGGCTTCTTCCTGTGCGGTACCCCAAACAAAAGGCACATCCTTCTTTGTAAGCTCGTTGAGAGGTGCAGCAATGGTGCTGAAATCTCTCACAAAACGCCTATAGAATCCAGCGAGGCCAAGAAAACTCCTCACTTGTGTGACCGTTTTGGGCTGTGGCCAACTCTCAATAGCTTCAATCTTGGCTTTGTCAACTTCAATTCCCTGTGGAGTAACAACATAGCCAAGAAAAGATACTCGGTCGATGCAAAAGGTGCACTTCCCAAGGTTACCAAACAAACGTGCATCACGTAGAGCAATAAAAACAGCACGTAAATGTTCCAAATGTTCTTCCAAAGATCTGCTATAAATAAGTATATCATCAAAATAGACTACCACAAATCGTCCAATGAAAGCACGTAAAACTTCGTTCATTAGTCTCATGAAAGTACTAGGCGCATTAGTTAACCCAAAAGGCATGACTAAGCACTCATATAATCCAAACTTAGTTTTAAATGCTGTTTTCCATTCATCTCCCAATTTCATACGAATTTGATGGTATCCACTACGCAAATCAACTTTGGAGAATATTGTAGAGCCACTCAATTCATCAAGCATATCATCTAGCCTAGGAATAGGATGACGATAACGAATAGTAATATTATTAATGCCTCTACAATCAACACACATACGTGATGTACCATCCTTTTTCGGCACTAGAATAATAGGAACAGCACAAGGACTAAGGGATTCGCGTATATAACCTTTGTCGAGAAGCTCTTGTACTTGACGCATAATCTCCTTCGTCTCCTCTGGATTGGTACGGTATGGTGCACGGTTTGGCAGTGAAGCACCGGGAATTAAGTCAATTTGATGCTCAATCCCTCGAATAGGCGGTAATCCCGGTGGCACGTATAGTGATTGTTTCTACCATGGTGTACAGAATTTTTATCAAATTGCCATGGTCTACCAAGTAATAAGGAACATGCTTGCATAGGTACCACATCACAATCAACATAATCAGCATATGTAGAGATACTAAAATGCACACGAACAGTACGTGTTACCTTAACCTTGCCGCTGTTGTTGAACCATTGGATGTAGTAAGGATGTGGATGTGGTCTTGTGGTGAGAGAAAGCTTCTCCACCATCTCCATGCTAGCCAAGTTGTTGCAGCTCCCTCCGTCTATTATGACGCGCACAGAACGTTCCTTCACAACTCCCTTGGTATGGAACAAATTGTGCCTCTGATTTTGCTCAGCTTGTGTGACCTGCACACTCAAAACACGTTGAGCAACTAAACATTCATACCTGTCAGCGTCTTCAGGAGCCATATATTGCGTCTCATGATCAGAATCATCTCCACCATGTTCTTCACGTGTAATAAGAGCCAATATCTCCTCATCATAGTCACTAGCGGACTCATATCCACCATCCGCGGTAGCAATCATCACACGCGGAGATTTGCATTCCCTCGCATAATGACCTCCTCCCTTACAACGACGACAAATAATATCACTTGTGTGCCCTGTTTTGATGCCATGGAAGAAGAAGAACGCTGTGCAGGCCCCGCAGGTGCGCTCTTGGCAGATAATGGTGGTTGTGCCTGTTTTCTTGTATCACGGCTGGAGGTGGCACCGGATGGAGGTGCTGGTGCAGTTGAAGTAGAAGATGCACGTGGTGTCCATGATGAAGGTCGGCCTGCAAAAAAGTTAGTTCGCCCCAATGCTTGTCGATCCTGCACTTCACGTTCAGCTTTACAAGCAAGATGGAATAAACGAGTGATATTAGTATACTCCTTATAGTCTAGAATGGTCTGAATCTCTCTATTTAATCCACCCAGAAAACGTGCAAGCATAGCTTCATTCTCCTCAACAATACCACATCTAATCATGCCAGTTTGTAATTCCTGATAATATTCTTCTACAGAATTTTTCCCTTGTCTTAAACGCTGCAATTTTTGAAGCAATTCACGTTGATAATATGGTGGAACCCAACGCGTATGCATAGCAGTTTTCAAAGCAGCCCAAGTAGTTGGAATAGGATATAATCTACAATGTTCAGACCACCATACACATGCAAAACTAGTGAAAGCACAAACGGCAGCAGCAACTCGTCTCTCCTCAGGATATTGTAAACATGTAAATCGTTGTTCAGTTTCTAACTCCCAAGTAAGATATATATCAGGAACATATCTACCCTCAAATGGTGGAATATTCAATTTCAGTTTAGGAATATGGACATCATCTCGTACCTGAGGTGGTGGTGCAGGCCTACCATTACGAATATATAACTGAGGTCGACCTGCTGGTGGTGGTACAGGTGGCTGCATGTAGTGTTGATTTTGATCAACCTCATCCTCATAATCTCCCACATAATCATCCTCCTCCGCATCAGCAGCAGGAGCCACAGAAGTATCAACAGCAGCACCAACAGTTTGGCCAAACGCAAGAGGAACACGGCTTGCTCGGCGGAGGTCTGCTTCGCGACGTGGAGGTAGTCGTTGTTGTTGTTGTTGGAGAGGTGCGTTAGGTGCAGCGGGTGGTGGTGGTGGAAGACGCGCGAGCAATTCATTGAACTTGTTATCGAGCTTTGTTTCGAACGTCTTTTCAAGGCCAGTGATCTTCTCCATGGCCTCTTCAAAATTGTTCAGCACATCTTGCACCTGTTCAGTCATCATTTGCTGAAACTTATCATGAAGCTCCTTGTTCGATAAATTCTCCCAGTCAATCTCGTCGGCTTGTGATCCTGGCATGGTTAGCAGCAATAGAAACACACAAGAATATGATCCTACAGACTACGAACAAGTGGTGGTGGTGGGTGTCACAAATCCGTCAAGCAAATCTCAAATTCTTACCAGTTCTTACCCAGCAGCAGGCGGTGATCGGCAACCGTTGTAGTCAAAAACTCTCAAAGCTTGGATAGAGCGATTACCAGGGAGAGTCAAACGCACGACGTAGATGTATGTGGAGCTGGGAAGGCTTATAATATGGTAGCAAAAAGGGTCAGCTATAATCAATTCAGAGATGCAAAGTTGAATAAACGCTCAACGACGGTACTGTGCTGGTCCTAGGCTAGACTGTGCTAGAGACGCGAGCCTAGAACACCAACAAAATCACGGCGCGGCACGTAAACAAGGGAAAAGCACACTCTGAAAAAAATTTTTCGCTCCTTTTTTTTTGCGCTCTTTTTTCTTTTGCGCTGCTTTTTTTTTTGCGAAAAATCACTATAATGGCGAGTGTCTCAAAACTCTTCCTAGCTCAAACTGACAGGATGGGCACGAAATTTTTCGACCAATTTTTTTTTTTCGACTGCCCGGACCCAAAAACTGGAAACGGGTCAAAAAAAACATCCTATAATGGCACCTGTCTCAAAACACTCAGAAACACCTAAAAATAGGATAGCCAGAAATTTTTTTGAAAAATGCGTTTTCGAAAAATTTTGGGCCTAAACGGAGCGTGGCTACCCGACTCCGGCCAGATTTTTTTTTTCCGAAACCTACTCCGGCAAGGAAACACGAATCGGAATCTAGATGGATCTCGAAAACAACCCTAATAAGCAAGGAACTCGGATTGGTGGTGGATATATGGTGGTGGTATATGGCAGCGGTGGTGGTAGCGGTGGTAGTATATGGATATGGATCGGTGGTGGTATATGGACACGGATTGGTGGTGGTATATGGATACGGATTCGGTGCGGTGGTGGTAGATGGCAGGGGCGATGATGATGGTGCGGCGGCGGCGTGACAACTTATGACCAGAACTCGAAACTCTAAAAGACTAGACTCTAAGACCAGCAACTAGACACGACGATGCAACCACAAATTCAACAAAGCAAAACCCTAAAAAGATTATGCAAGGCTCAGATTGGTTCGGATATGATGAACTAACCCTAATTTTTTTTGTGGCTTTTTCGTGGACTATAGGTATGAAGAACAGACTCGATCTAAACTACGAAAAACTGTAAAATCTCACCGAGCAACCTGGAAATCTGATACCACTTGATAGAGGCGGAGGTGTCCCGTCTTTCGATGAGATGGTGGATTTCGCTTTGGTGGAAGTCGACTTTGACGATCCGACTACGAACGTGCGAGGACGTCGCGCCTTAGCAATCGTTAAACCAACTCCGAGAGGTTATTGACCACGCCGGAGCACGATCAACCTGACCACGAGGGTCTGTTTCCTGCGAGCAAACGAAGAACAAGCAAGAAACTAAGATTGCAATCTGGATATTGCGAATATAAGATGAAAGCTTTATTGATCAAGGTGGGGTTCTGTGACGCCTTTGTCTGGTCGTTGAACACAAACGAAGTACGCGAAGTTGCAGCTATGGCGAACTTTTAATCTAAACAAAACCCAAAGTCTAAACGATGCCCTAAGGTCTGTATATATGGAGGAAGAGGGGGGAATTTCGTGGCCCTTGGTGGAGGGGTCCAAAATCAACCCTATCTCTTGTTTCCCCACACATACGGACTCTAAAAATAGCCTATACTTATGTATTTCGAAATTACATGGGCCTGGCCCAATAATAAGGTGACGCAACACCTAAAATAGCCTCGGGACAAAATTTATGAAGTGGCATCTTGTATATTTCGTCCAAGGCTTCATGCACCCATTATGGTGGCTTCAAAGTCCTGAAATCATCACTTGTAACTCCGTTCTTGTTCCCCTTGCGCATGCCATCATCTCCATGCTTGTTCTTGCTCCAATGTTCATCCTTCTCCAAGCTAGGCCCTTCATTTGTAAGCAAAACAAATGTATCCAATTTAGGCAGCATCATATTCTCATGAACATTAGAATCATTACCAAGAAACGAAAGTACCTGGTAATTTAGTTGGCGTGCACGAGCTCTAGTAATTGGTCCAGTATGTATAGCAGCAGGGGCTGTGGGTGTAACAATTGTATTGATGTCCTCATCATCTTGTATTCGAGCCCTCGAGGCCCCTGGCTTGTAATATGATGCTTTTATGACTTATTTTATTTGTAGAGTTGTGTTGTGATATCTTCCCGTGAGTCCCTGATCTTGATCGTACATGTTTGCGTGTATGATTAGTGTACGATCGAATCGGGGGCGTCACAAGTTGGTATTAGAGCCGACTGCCTGTAGGAATCCCCTTTTCAAACTCCTTGGCCGAAGTCGAGTCTAGTCATTGAAAAACTTTTACTAACATGGTTGTGCAGCTTACGGGCCCACGTCACCATTGGGTGGTATTAGGATCTTTTACTCCTCGTCTATACTCTGGGACTCTGATCTCCCTTCTATTCGGGTTAAATGAATTTTGCTAACTCTAACATTAGGATCTCGTGATCACTTCCAACCGGAGAGCCCTGTGTTACCGATGACCGCCTGCTTCACCAGAAGATTCCGAAGATACTCTTCGATATTCTCTCGAGACTTGTGCCCACCACTTTTGCTATTCCCGACCACCAATAAATCCTTATGGATAACTACTTACACTTGCCATTCATATGATCATCCCCCATTGATCTGGTTATTACAAGATACTCCGAAGTTTTCTCTATTGTTCCTAGAACGACGATGCTTATCAAGAATGTAACACTTTGAGCCAAATACTCGAAAGTATCCAACTTGGGGTTTGTTACCGGTGAGAAGTTCGTATGCCGTCTTGTTGAGTAGCTTGTGAAGATACAAGCGATTTGTTGCATGACAAGCTGTCTCAACCGCTTCCGCCCAAAAATGTTTTGGCGTCTTGTACTCATCAAGCATCGTTCTTGCAATCTCAATAAGAGTCCGGTTCTTACTCTCAACAACTCCATTTTGTTGAGGTGTGTATGTAGCCGAGAACTCGTGTGAAATTCCTTCTTCGTCAAGAAAGGTATCCACATTTGCGTTCTTGAACTCCATTCCATTGTCGCTTCGAACATTCTTGATCTTCACTTCAAATTGATTTTGGGCTTTCCTAGCGAAGTTCTTGAAGATCTTTTGGACCTGCGATTTATCATCAAGAAAGAACACCCACGTAAATCTTGAAAAATCATCGACTATGACTAGACCAAATGAGTTACGACCGAGACTTTTGTAGGCATTGGGACCAAAGAGATCCATATGAAGTAGCTTGAGCGATCTTCTCGTGGTCATGATGTTTTTCATGGGATGACTTCCTCCAACTTGTTTTCCTGCTTGACAAGCACTGCACAATCTATCCTTGTCAAATATAACATCTTTCACTCCAAGCATATGATCACCCTTAATAAGCTTATCAAGATTTTGCATGCCCACATGGCCTAATCTTCTATGCCACAACCAACCTTTAGAAGATTTAGCAATTAAGCAAGTTCTAGGTTGAGCCTTTTTAGTTAAATCAACAATGTAAAGATCACCTCTACACAAACCGGTAAAGACCATTTTTGTGGTTATCTCTACGAAACACTTGGCAATCTACATCAGTAAATAGGACATTGAAACCAAAGTCAGCAAGTCCAGATAGGGAAAGTAGATTATATCCAAGAGGTTCAACGAGCATAACATTTTGTATGGAGCTATCATGTGAGATGGCCACCTTACCAAGGCCAACCACCTTACCCTTTGAGTTGTCACCAAAAGTGACATACTTTCGAGGGTCGTCGTTTTCAGTAAGCTCATGAAACATATCCTTGTCTCCGGTCATGTGATCGGTACACCCAATATCAAGAACCCATTCCTTTCCTCCAGCCATGTAGCCACGAAGATTAGCCATAAGACCAAAGTGTCTCATAGACTCATCGAGATCAAAGTCACTATCATCATCCTCATCATAGTATCCATGTTCAACATTGTCTTGTGATGGATCAATTCCTAGAGAGGGTAATTCATTAGATAAATGATCATCAAAATATTCATCTTTATGAATGCTAATGGCTTCGGAGATGATATTGCTAATGATTCCGACATCTCCTTTGGCATGCGTAAGATTAGTAAGCTCAAATAGACAGTCACCAAATTTGGGATCATTGGAAGTCATCTTACTCAAGGCAATAGACTTATGAAGAATTCCATCCAAGTTTTGCAAGGAATAGTTTGGAAATCATTCCTCCAGAAATGTCCATATGGTGTAGGTACAATCAAGAGCAGGCAAGCTCGCAAACAAGTTTCTAGGCAATCCTCTAGTGATTAAATTGACAGTTCTAAGATTACGGATTATGTCAATAGACTCATCAAGGGTAGGATGCCAAGGATCAACATGAGGTGCACAAGGGCTAGTAATGTACTTGTTCAAATGATATTCATTGAAAATCTCAAGCATCTCAATTTTCCACTCATGAAAGAACTCTCCATCAAGTATATGCACTCTACGTCCAAGACTCCCCAATGTAGACTCATCCATCTTCCTTCAAAGGTGTTTAAACCAAAGTAATGGAGACCAACACTCTGATACCAATTGAAAGGATCGAGAAGAAGTGAATAGAGGGGGGTGAATAGACTCTTAACAAAGAAAAGTAGCAGTTTTTAATTTCTTCAAGTTAAGGTGGAGTTTTAGCACAAGTTTAAACATTCACAATACATTCAAGCAAGCATGACAAGAGTATATGAGCAGCGGAAAGTAAAGCATGCAATTTGCAAGAAGTAAAGGGATGGGATTGGAGTGTGCAAACGCAATTGGAGATACGGGGATTGATGATGACATCAATACCATTGTTACACCCACAGCCCCTACTGCTACATATACGGGACCAATTACTAGAGCTCGCGCACGCCAATTAAATTATCAGGTACTTTCGTTTCTTGGTAATGATTCTAATGTTCATGAGAATATGATGCTGCCTAAATTGGATACATTTGTTTTGCTTACAAATGAAGGGCCTAGCTTGGAGAAGGATGAACATTGGAGCAAGAACAAGCATGGAGATGATGCCTTGCGCAAGGGGAACAAGAACGGAGTTACAAGTGATGATTTCAGGACTTTGAAGCCACCATAATGGGTGCATGAAGCCTTGGACGAAATATACAAGATGCCACTTCATAAATTTCGTCCCGAGGCTATTATAGGTGCTGCGTCACCTTTTTATTGGGCCAGGCCCATGTAATTTCGAAATACATAGGTATAGGCTATTTTTAGAGTCCGTATGTGTGGGGAAACAAGAGATAGGGTTGATTTCGGACCCCTCCACCAAGGGCCACGAAATTCCCCTTCTCTTCCTCCATATATACAGCCCTTAGGGCACCGTTTAGACTTTGGGTTTCGTTTAGATTAAAAGTTCGCCATAGCTGCAACTTCGCGTACTTCGTCTGTGTTCAACGACCAGACAAAGGCGTCACAGAACCCCACCTTGATCAATAAAGCTTTCATCTTATATTCGCAATATCCAGATTGCAATCTTAGTTTCTTGCTTGTTCTTCGTTTGCTCGCAGGAAACAGACCCTCGTGGTCAGGTTGATCGTGCTCCGGCGTGGTCAATAACCTCTCGGAGTTGGTTTAGCGATTGCTAAGGCGCGACGTCCTCGCACGTTCATAGTCGGATCGTCAAAGTCGACTTCCGCCAAAGCGATATCCATCATCTCATCGAAAGACGGGACACCTTTGCCTCTATCAAGTGGTATCAGATTTCCAGGTTGCTCGGTGAGATTTTACAGTTTTTCGTAGTTTAGATCGAGTCTGTTCTTCATACCTATAGTCCACGAAAAAGCCAAAAAAAATTAGGGTTAGTTCATCCCATCCGAACCAATCTGAGCCTTGCATAATCTTTTCTGTATTTGCTTTGTTGAATTTGTGGTTGCATCATCGTGTCCAGTTGCTGGTCTTAGCGTCTAGTCTTTTAGAGTTTCGAGTTTTGTTCACAGGTTGTCACATCGCCGCTGCCATATATCACCACCGCATCATCATCGTCGTTGTTGTCATATACCACCACCACATATTCACCGTCAATCCGAATCCATATACGCCACCACATATCCGCGGCCATCACGCCAATCCGAGTTCACCTGCAACATATATCCGCCACCTGTCCGTGTTCCACCAGATTCATCTTCGCCACCAGTCCGAGTTCCACCAGATTCATCTCCGCCACCAGTCCTAGTCCGAGTCCAGGAATTGTTGCATTGTTCTCGATTTCCAGATCACGCGATACTCCGAGTCGTGACAGAGAAGGACTCCCCAACTTCCGAGCCATCCGCAGAAGAAAAATAGTTCCAATTTCAAAAAAAAAACTAAGTCTGGAAAATTCTGGCTAGGCAGTTTTTAGACCATTTGTAGACTTTTTCGAAAAAAATTGTTGCGGAGCAAAAAAAAAGAGGAAAAAAGTGCAAAAAAAAGAGAAAAAAGAATTCAGAGTGTACTCCTCCCTTGTTTACGTGCCGCGCCGTGATTTTGTTGGTGTTCTAGGCTCGCGTCTCTAGCACAGTCTAGCCTAGGACCAGCACAGTACCGTCGTTGAGCGTTTATTCAACTTTGCATCTCTGAATTGATTATTGCTTACCCTTTTTGCTACCATATTATAAGCCTTCCCAGCTCCACATACATCTACGTTGTGCGTTTGACTCTCCCTGGTAATCGCTCTATCCAAGCTTTGAGAGTTTTTGACTACAACGGTTGCCGATCACCGCCTGCTGCTGGGTAAGAACTGGTAAGAATTTGAGATTTGCTTGACGGATTTGTGACACCCACCACCACCTCTTGTTAGTAGTCTGTAGGATCATATTATTGTGTGTTTCTATTGCTGCTAACCATGCCAGGATCACAAGCCGACAAGACTGACTGGGAGAACATGACGAATAAGGATTTGCATGATAAATTTCAGCAAATGATGAGTGGACAGGTGCAAGATGTGCTAAACAGATTTGAAGAGGCCATGGAGAAGATAGATGGCATGGAGAAGACGTTCGAAACAAAGCTCGATAACAAGTTTAATGAATTGCTCGCGCGTCTTCCACCACCACCACCCGCTGCACCTAACGCACCTCTCCAACAACAACAACAACGACTACCTCCACGTCGCGAAACAGATCTCCGCCGAGCGAGCCGTGTTCCTCTTGCGTTTGGCCAAACTGTTGGCGCTGCTGTTGATACTTCTGTGGCTCCTGCTGCTGATGCGGAGGAGGATGATTATGTGGGAGATTATGAGGATGAGGTTGATCAAAATCAGCACTACGTGCAGCCACCTGTACCACCACCAGCAGGCCGACCTCAGGTATATATTCGTAATGGTAGGCCTGCACCACCACCTCAGGTACGAGATGATGTCCATATTCCTAAACTGAAATTGAATATTCCACCATTTGAGGGTAGATATGTTCCTGATATACATCTTACTTGGGAGTTAGAAACTGAACAACGATTTACAAGTTTACAATATCCTGAGGAGAGACGAGTTGCTGCTGCTGTTTGTGCTTTCACTAGTTTTGCATGTGTATGGTGGTCTGAACATTGTAGATTATATCCTATTCCAACTACTTGGGCTGCTTTGAAAACTGCTATGCGTACGCGTTGGGTTCCACCATATTATCAACGTGAATTGCTTCAAAAATTGCAGCGTTTAAGACAAGGGAAAAATTCTGTAGAAGAATATTATCAGGAATTACAAACTGGCATGATTAGATGTGGTATTGTTGAGGAGAATGAAGCTATGCTTGCACGTTTTCTGGGTGGATTAAATAGAGAGATTCAGACCATTCTAGACTATAAGGAGTATACTAATATCACTCGTTTATTCCATCTTGCTTGTAAAGCTGAACGTGAAGTGCAGGATCGACAAGCATTGGGGCGAACTAACTTTTCTGCAGGCCGACCTTCATCATGGACACCACGTGCATCTTCTACTTCAACTGCACCAGCACCTCCATCCGGTGCCACCTCCAGCCATGATACAAGAAAACAGGCACAACCACCATTATCTGCCAAGAGCGCACCTGCGGGGCCTGCACAGCATTCTTCTTCTTCCATGGCATCAACAGGGCACACAAGTGATATTATTTGTCGTCGTTGTAAGGGAGGAGGTCATTATGCGAGAGAATGCAAATCTCCGCGTGTGATGATTGCTACCGCGGATGGTGGATATGAGTCCGCTAGTGACTATGATGAGGAGACTTTGGCTCTTATTACACGTGAAGAACATGGTGGAGATGATTCTGATCATGAGACACAATACATGGCTCCTGAAGACGCTGACAGGTATGAATGTTTAGTTGCTCAACGTGTTTTGAGTGTGCAGGTCACACAAGCTGAGCAAAATCAGAGGCACAATTTGTTCCATACCAAGGGAGTTGTGAAGGAACGTTCTGTGCGCGTCATAATAGACGGAGGGAGCTGCAACAATTTGGCTAGCATGGAGATGGTGGAGAAGCTTTCTCTCACCACAAGACCACATCCACATCCTTACTACATCCAATGGTTCAACAACAGCGGCAAGGTTAAGTGATGAGGACATCAATACAATTGTTACACCCACAGCCCCTGCTGCTATACATACTGGACCAATTACTAGAGCTCGTGCACGCCAACTAAATTACCAGGTACTTTCGTTTCTTGGTAATGATTCTAATGTTCATGAGAATATGATGCTGCCTAAATTGGATACATTTGTTTTGCTTACAAATGAAGGGCCTAGCTTGGAGAAGGATGAACATTGGAGCAAGAACAAGCATGGAGATGATGGCATGCGCAAGGGAAACAAGAACGGAGTTACAAGTGATGATTTCAGGACGTTGAAGCCACCATAATGGGTGCATGAAGCCTTGGACGAAATATACAAGACGCCACTTCATAAATTTCGTCCCGAGGCTATTTTAGGTGCTGCGTTACCTTATTATTGGGCCAGGCCCATGTAATTTCGAAATACATAAGTATAGGCTATTTTTAGAGTCCGTATGTGTGGGGAAACAAGAGATAGGGTTGATTTCGGACCCCTCCACCAAGGGCCACGAAATTCCCCCCCTCTTCCTCCATATATACAGCCCTTAGGGCATCGTTTAGACTTTGGGTTTTGTTTAGATTAAAAGTTCGCCATAGCTGCAACTTCGCGTACTTCGTTTGTGTTCAACGACCAGACAAAGGCGTCACAGAACCCCACCTTGATCAATAAAGCTTTCATCTTATATTCGCAATATCCAGATTGCAATCTCAGTTTCTTGCTTGTTCTTCGTTTGCTCGCAGGTAACAGACCCTCGTGGTCAGGTTGATCGTGCTCCGGCGTGGTCAATAACCTCTCGGAGTTGGTTTAGCGATTGCTAAGGCGCGACGTCCTCGCACGTTCGTAGTCGGATCGTCAAAGTCGACTTCCACCAAAGCGATATCCATCATCTCATCGAAAGACGGGACACCTTTGCCTCTATCATGCTTGCACGTTTTCTGGGTGGATTAAATAGAGAGATTCAGACCATTCTAGACTATAAGGAGTATACTAATATCACTCGTTTATTCCATCTTGCTTGTAAAGCTGAACGTGAAGTGCAGGATCGACAAGCATTGGGGCGAACTAACTTTTCTGCAGGCCGACCTTCATCATGGACACCACGTGCATCTTCTACTTCAACTGCACCAGCACCTCCATCCGGTGCCACCTCCAGCCATGATACAAGAAAACAGGCACAACCACCATTATCTGCCAAGAGCGCACCTGCGGGGCCTGCACAGCGTTCTTCTTCTTCCATGGCATCAACAGGGCACACAAGTGATATTATTTGTCGTCGTTGTAAGGGAGGAGGTCATTATGCGAGAGA
The DNA here is from genome assembly GCF_018294505.1 of Triticum aestivum. Taxonomy (NCBI): domain Eukaryota; kingdom Viridiplantae; phylum Streptophyta; class Magnoliopsida; order Poales; family Poaceae; genus Triticum; species Triticum aestivum. The sequence continues at coordinate 152,053 of NW_025228064.1, forward strand.
ATGCAAATCTCCGCGTGTGATGATTGCTACCGCGGATGGTGGATATGAGTCTGCTAGTGACTATGATGAGGAGACTTTGGCTCTTATTACACGTGAAGAACATGGTGGAGATGATTCTGATCATGAGACGAAATACATGGCTCCTGAAGACGCTGACAGGTATGAATGTTTAGTTGCTCAACGTGTTTTGAGTGTGCAGATCACACAAGCTGAGCAAAATCAGAGGATGATGAGGACATGACTACCTTGGATATGACTAAAAATATTGCATATATGCATATTTGTCAGGTGATTTCTAGTGCAAACTATTCAATAATCTATTTATGTTATCCAGAACAAAAATACTTCACACACTTTTGTGTTTTGTCTAATTGCAGGTGTATGAGACATTTGTACAATCCACATATGAAGATAATAAAGAAAGAGATGTTTATTTACTGTCCAAAAAGTTCTCTCACGTCACTTTTGGCCCAAGAGAAGATAGAGTCCAAGTCTCTCACGTTCTGGATTCAGATTCGGACTGCACAGACATACCTGACTCAAAACGCACACAAGTTTTTCATACGGACTCCGAATTGGGTGATTCTTTTTTTGTTGGAAACTAGATTTCGTGCACTTTCCAACCCAATTGGAATCACCTTCAAATTCGTCCGGAGCGTTGAGTTGTGGACGGAACAATCTGATGCTGCAGCAGAATCCGAGTCAAACTACAAGTCCAAAGGTGTTACATCACCTCCACTTGGGCCCATTGGCCTTGTACGACCTAGATTTAGTTTTAGGCTGCCTTGGGACGTCCTCCCACCTCCTTGGCCGCCACCCCTTGCTCTTATATAAGTAGATCCATCTAGTAGCTTTTCCTTGGGATTTGTTTAGTTAAAAGTTAGCCATTGCAACTTCGTGTACTTTGTTTGTGTCCAACGACCAGACCAAGACCGTTTACGGATCCCCACCTTTATCAATACTTCATCTATATTCGCAATATTCAGATTGCTTTATCATATTCTTGCTTGTTCTTCGATTGCTTGCAGGAATAGACCTTCGTGGTCAGGTTGATTGTGCTCTGGCGTGGTCAATAACCTCTCGGAGTTGGTTTAGCGATTGCTAAGGCGCAACGTCGTGCACGTTTGTAGTCGAATCGTCAAAGTCGTCTCCACCAAATCGATAGTTATCATCTCATCGAAAGATCGGGACACCCCCGCCTCTATCAAGTGGTATCAGTTTTCAGGTTGCTCGATGAGAATTTCCAGTTTTCCTAGATTAGATTTATTTTCTTACCTATTGTCCAAGAAAAAGCCACAAAAAAGAGTTAGATCTATTCATCCTTGGTCCAAGCCAGTCTGAGCCTTTGCAATTTTCTTTTCATTGCTTGCATAGTTGAATTATCGGTTGCATCGTCGTGTCGAGTTGCTGGTCTTAGTGTCTAGTTCGTTTAGAGTTTCGAGTTCTGTTCACATTAGTCACGTCGCCGCTGCATCGTTATCCCTTCCGCTGTCCACCACCCATCCATCAATTTCCTCCACGTGCTACCCACCGTTCAGTGTCATAATCATAGTTGAGATCGTTCCCATCTTCGCTTGATCCAATCTACATCTTATCTAGTTTGTTTTGGAAAGAGGGAGAAGAAAAAGAAAAAAAGCGTGAGAAAAGAAAAGAGAGAAGAAAAAAAATTGGATCTATCTAGAATCAATCTCGTACCTGAATTCGGATTGGAATCTGTTTTGCGCACTGTTCAGTAAAACAGGTGTATCTTCCTCATACGAAGTCCGTTTTGGCTCCGTGAGCACTCAAATTGAAGATAGCGACGAGCCGCATCTAAATAGTTGCAGAAGCTAGTTCAATATTTGACACCTCAAAATCGGCTTCTAAATAGGTCTTTTTGCCCTCCGAAGTTCGTGAACATAGCTTGTTCCAATTTTTCAGGCCAGTTTTAGAATTCTTTGACTCCTCATATCAACTCGGAATTGAGTGATTCTTTTTGCATTGGAAAGCTTGAGTTAGTAGCATTCTTTGAAAGAATTTATCAGAAAATTGTCTCAAACTTTTCAAGAGGAAAGTTGGAGAGAGAGTTGTTGTATATCCTGCTTGGCAGTTGTTTTTCATCATTATCTTCACTGCCGTTGTGATCTTCACTTATATCTTGCTGTCAAGAGCTACTTAGTATCCTTCATTGATGCTAGTTGTGCTACGCCGTGACCTTATTAGTGTTCTAGGCTCGCGTCTCTAGTCAGGTCTAGCCTAGGACTAGCACAGTACTGTCGTTGAGCGTTTATTCAACATTGCATCTTTGAATTGATTATTGCTAATCTTTTCCTACCATATATAGCCAACCCAGCTCCACATATTTCTACACCGTGTATACGTACGCTCCCCTGGCAATCGCTTTACTCAATATTCGGAGTTACTTGACACCGCTGGTTGCGGATCACCGCCTGCTGCATGATAAGAACTTGTAAGACATTGATATTTGCTTTACTGTGAGCGTTTTACCACCACATCCTAGTAGTTATAGGAACATTATTTTTGGGTTTTGTTTCTTGTTCTACTAATCATGTCAGGATCCAGAGTCAATTCATGGGCTTTGTCGATCGCGGGAGACGTGCCACCACCTTTGCAAATACCACAACCGTCACGAGAGGTGCACAAACATCCAAATGCACATGATCAGGTTAATGTATCTATACCACCATTTAATGGCCGTTTTAAACCTGCTTTATATATTGAATGGGAGTTCGACATAAAAAAATTATTTGCTTCCCATAATTTCGATGAACATAAAAAGGTTAAGGTTGCGGTTGGTTCTTTCACTGGTTATGCTTTGGTTTGGTGGAGTGAATATTGTCGGTTACACCCTGATTATATACCTACTACTTGGGATGATGTGAAACTTGCCATGCGTTATACTTTCGTCCCTGCTTATTATACTCGTGACATGATTAAAAAGTTGCAACACTTAAAACAAGGTAGTGAAACTGTAACAAAATATTATGATGATTTACAAACTACCTTGTTGCATTCCTCTTTAGAAGAAAGTGAAGATGATTTTATGGATAGATTTTGGGGAGGATTAAACCGTGATATTCAAGAGATACTAATTCATGAAGAGTGTTATCCTATGGACCATTTGTTTCATCTTGCTTGCAAAGCTGAACAGGAAATAAAACGACGTGTTGGCCACGAGGAGAACAAGCGCACGGTGCACATTCCAAGAGTTGATATGATTGTTCCTTCAACTACTAGGCATACTATGACAACCACATCCGTTGTTGTCAGGACTACATCACCTCCACCATGTGACACATCGCCCCCGAGAGTGGCTACATCATCTGAGTTGATCATAAGAGTTAATGACAAAGGTACTGATCTTCCATCTCTACATGAGAATGATGAATGCCTTGTCAATTTGAGTGCACCATCTGATGAGCTACCCACTACTTTGATCACACCACCTATTTTAGAGGACTACGTTGATAATTTGACTTTGCCATGTGATCAAACAACTGAAATACCAACAATTTCAAGTGCACCCATTGAATTAACTATTGATGCAAAAGAACCATTTTAATCATTTTGATATGACCTCTAATCTTGGTGATGATTCTGTGTTGAATGACTTATTGCATGTTTGCTTATTTAAGCATGTTGTAGCATGTAAATTTGATGCAAGTAAGGTTTATTCACCAATGTTGGGATGGTTTAATGATGAACATTGTCAATCTTTTGAAATGAATAAGAGCTTCACTTATATGTGCAAACTGAGTTGCAATATTTTCATGCCTTCTACTTCTTGTGCTAATTTTTTGGCTTTAGATTTTATGAACTATGCAAGTTACTCATCTATTCAAGTGTCATATATGCAAAAATCAAGGGAAGTAAAAATGGATGACATATACATATACAACATGTACACCTTGTCTCTTTTGTTAGCCACATTTCAGATTAAGCAACGCCGAGGACGGCTTTATTTTCAAGAAGGGGAGGATGATGAGGACATGACAACCTTGGATATGACCAAAAATATTGCATATATGCATATTTGTCAGGTGATTTGTAGTGCAAACTATTCAATAATCTATTTATGTTATCCAGAACAAAAATACTTCACACACTTTTGTGTTTTGTCTAATTGCAGGTGTATGGGACATTTGTAAAATCCACATATGAAGATAAGGAAGAAAGAGATGTTTATTTGCTGTCCAAAAAGTTCTCTCACGTCACTTTTGGCCCAAGAGAAGATAGAGTCCAAGTCTCTCACGTTCTGGATTCAGATTTGGACTGCACAGACATACCTGACTCAAAACGCACACAAGTTTTTCATACGGACTCCGAATTGGGTGATTCTTTTTTTGTTGGAAAAGATTTCGTGCACTTTCCAACCCAATGGAATCACCTTCAAATTCGTCCGGAGCGTTGAGTTGTGGACGAAACAATCTGATGCTGCAGCAGAATCCGAGTCAAACTACAAGTCCAAAGGTGTTACATCACCTCCACTTGGGCCCATTGGCCTTGTACGACCTAGATTTAGTTTTAGGCTACCTTGGGACGTCCTCCCACCTCCTTGGCCGCCACCCCTTGCTCCTATATAAGTAGATCCATCTAGTAGCTTTTCCTTGGGATTTGTTTAGTTAAAAGTTAGCCATTGCAACTTCGTGTATTTTGTTTGTGTCCAACGACCAGACCAAGACCGTTTACGGATCCCCACCTTTATCAATACTTCATCTATATTCGCAATATTCAGATTGCTTTATCATATTCTTGCTTGTTCTTCGATTGCTTGCAGGAATAGATGATAGAGGCAAAGGTGTCCCGTCTTTCGATGAGATGATGGATATCGCTTTGGTGGAAGTCGACTTTGACGATCCGACTACGAACGTGCGAGGACGTCGCGCCTTAGCAATCGCTAAACCAACTCCGAGAGGTTATTGACCACGCCGGAGCACGATCAACCTGACCACGAGGGTCTGTTTCCTGCGAGCAAACGAAGAACAAGCAAGAAACTGAGATTGCAATCTGGATATTGCGAATATAAGATGAAAGCTTTATTGATCAAGGTGGGGTTCTGTGACGCCTTTGTCTGGTCGTTGAACACAAACGAAGTACGCGAAGTTGCAGCTATGGCGAACTTTTAATCTAAACAAAACCCCAAAGTCTAAACGATGCCCTAAGGGCTATATATATGGAGGAAGTGGGGGGAATTTCGTGGCCCTTGGTGGAGGGGTCCGAAATCAACCCTATCTCTTGTTTCCCCACACATACGGACTCTAAAAATAGCCTATACTTATGTATTTCGAAATTACATGGGCCTGGCCCAATAATAAGGTGACGCAGCACCTAAAATAGCCTCGGGACGAAATTTATGAAGTGGCATCTTGTATATTTCGTCCAAGGCTTCATGCACCCATTATGGTGGCTTCAAAGCCCTGAAATCATCACTTGTAACTCCGTTCTTGTTCCCCTTGCGCATGCCATCATCTCCATGCTTGTTCTTGCTCCAATGTTCATCCTTCTCCAAGCTAGGCCCTTCATTTGTAAGCAAAACAAATGTATCCAATTTAGGCAGCATCATATTCTCATGAATATTAGAATCATTACCAAGAAACGAAAGTACCTGGTAATTTAGTTGGCGTGCACGAGCTCTAGTAATTGGTCCAGTATGTATAGCAGCAGGGGCTGTGGGTGTAACAATTGTATTGATGTCCTCATCATCCTCCCCTTCTTGAAATGAAGTCGCCCTCGACGGAAGTTCATCTTCCTCACCCAAATAAGGCTTCAAATCTGCAATGTTAAAAGTGGGACTAACCCCAAAATCTGCAGGCAGCTCAAGTTTATATGCATTATCATTTATTTTCTCTAACACATTAAAGGGACCATCAGCACGTGGCATTAGCTTTGATTTGCGCAAATCAGGAAATCTATCCTTACGCAAATGTAACCAAACAAGATCTCCAGGTGCAAACACAACATGTTTTCTACCCTTATCTCCAGCAAGTTTATATTTAGCATTCATACGCTCAATATTTTCCTTAGTTAACTCATGCATTTTTAAAATCAATTCAGCACGTTGTTTAGCATCAAAATTAACCTTCTCCGAAGATGGAAGAGGCAACAAATCAATAGGTGCACGAGGTAGGAAACCATACACAACTTCAAAAGGGCACATCTTAGTAGTAGAATGCAATGAACGATTATAAGCAAATTCAATATGAGGCAAGCATTCCTCCCACATTTTCTTATTATTCTTCAAAACAGCCCTAAGCATAGTAGACAACGTTCTATTGACTACTTCAGTTTGCCCATCAGTTTGGGGGTGACAAGTAGTACTAAAAAGCAGTTTAGTCCCCAACTTAGCCCATAAACATCTCCAAAAGTGGCTAAGAAATTTAGTATCACGATCTGAAACAATAGTATTTGGCACACCATGCAAGCGAATAATTTCACGAAAGAACAAATCAGCAACATTAACAGCATCATCGCTTTTATGACATGGTATAAAGTGTGCCATTTTCGAGAATCTATCCACGACAACAAATATGCTATCCCTCCCCTTCTTTGTTCGAGGTAAACCTAAAACAAAGTGATAGAGGCAAAGGTGTCCCGTCTTTCGATGAGATGATGGATATCGCTTTGGTGGAAGTCGACTTTGACGATCCGACTACGAACGTGCGAGGACGTCGCGCCTTAGCAATCGCTAAACCAACTCCGAGAGGTTATTGACCACGCCGGAGCACGATCAACCTGACCACGAGGGTCTGTTTCCTGCGAGCAAACGAAGAACAAGCAAGAAACTGAGATTGCAATCTGGATATTGCGAATATAAGATGAAAGCTTTATTGATCTAGGTGGGGTTCTGTGACGCCTTTGTCTGGTCGTTGAACACAAACGAAGTACGCGAAGTTGCAGCTATGGCGAACTTTTAATCTAAACAAAACCCAAAGTCTAAACGATGCCCTAAGGGCTGTATATATGGAGGAAGAGGGGGGAATTTCGTGGCCCTTGGTGGAGGGGTCCGAAATCAACCCTATCTCTTGTTTCCCCACACATACGGACTCTAAAAATAGCCTATACTTATGTATTTCGAAATTACATGGGCCTGGCCCAATAATAAGGTGACGCAGCACCTAAAATAGCCTCGGGACGAAATTTATGAAGTGGCATCTTGTATATTTCGTCCAAGGCTTCATGCACCCATTATGGTGGCTTCAAAGTCCTGAAATCATCACTTGTAACTCCGTTATTGTTCCCCTTGCGCATGCCATCATCTCCATGCTTGTTCTTGCTCCAATGTTCATCCTTCTCCAAGCTAGGCCCTGGTAATTTAGTTGGCGTGCACGAGCTCTAGTAATTGGTCCAGTATGTATAGCAGCAGGGGCTGTGGGTGTAACAATTGTATTGATGTCCTCATCATCCTCCCCTTCTTGAAATGAAGTCGTCCTCGACGGAAGTTCATCTTCCTCACCCAAATAAGGCTTCAAATCTGCAATGTTAAAAGTGGGACTAACCCCAAAATCTGCAGGCAGCTCAAGTTTATATGCATTATCATTTATTTTCTCTAACACCTTAAAGGGACCATCAGCACGTGGCATTAACTTTGATTTGCGCAAATCAGGAAATCTATCCTTACGCAAATGTAACCAAACAAGATCTCCAGGTGCAAACACAACATGTTTTCTACCCTTATCTCCAGCAAGTTTATATTTAGCATTCATACGCTCAATGTTTTCCTTAGTTAACTCATGCATTTTTAAAATCAATTCAGCACGTTGTTTAGCATCAAAATTAACCTTCTCCGAAGATGGCAGAGGCAACAAATCAATAGGTGCACGAGGTAGGAAACCATACACAACTTCAAAAGGGCACATCTTAGTAGTAGAATGCAATGAACGATTATAAGCAAATTCAATATGAGGCAAGCATTCCTCCCACATTTTCTTATTATTCTTCAAAACAGCCCTAAGCATAGTAGACAACGTTCTATTGACTACTTCAGTTTGTCCATCAGTTTGGGGGTGACAAGTAGTACTAAAAAGCAGTTTAGTCCCCAACTTAGCCCATAAACATCTCCAAAAGTGGCTAAGAAATTTAGTATCACGATCTGAAACAATAGTATTTGGCACACCATGCAAGCGAATAATTTCACGAAAGAACAAATCAGCAACATTAACAGCATCATCGCTTTTATGACATGGTATAAAATGTGCCATTTTCGAGAATCTATCCACGACAACAAATATGCTATCCCTCCCCTTCTTTGTTCGAGGTAAACCTAAAACAAAGTCCATAGATATATCCTCCCAAGGAACACTAGGTATAGGCAAAGGCATATATAAACCATGAGGATTGAGTCGTGACTTAGCTTTTTGACATGTAGTGTATCGAGCAATAAAACGCTCAACATCCCGTCTCATCTTTGGCCAAAAGAAATGTGTAGCAAGTACGTCCTCCATCTTCTTCACGCCAAAGTGTCCCATTAATCCTCCTCCATGCGCCTCCTGCAACAACAAAAGACGAACGGAGCTAGCTGGAATGCATAGCTTGTTAGCACGAAACACAAATCCATCGTTAACGACAAACTTGTTCCACATTCTTCCTTCTTTACAATTCTGCATTACATCTTTAAAATCAGCATCATGCACATATTGATCTTTGATGGTCTCCAAACCAAATATTTTAAAGTCAAGTTGTGAAAGCATAGTATAACGACGAGACAATGCATCAGCAATAACATTTTCTTTTCCCTTCTTGTGTTTAATGACATAAGGGAAAGTCTCAATGAATTCAACCCATTTAGCATGTCTACGATTCAGTTTAGCTTGACTTTTAATATGTTTCAATGATTCATGATCAGAATGTATAACAAATTCTTTGGGCCATAAATAATGTTGCCATGTTTCTAAAGTCCGAACAAGAGCATATAATTCTTTATCATAAGTAGAATAATTCAGACTAGGCCCACTCAGTTTTTCAGAAAAGTATGCAACGGGTTTGCCATCTTGTAATAACACACCTCCTAATCCAATTCCACTAGCATCACATTCAAGCTCAAAAGTCTTATTAAAATCAGGAAGTTGGAGTAAAGGAGCATGTGTCAACTTATCTTTCAATACGGAGAAGGCTTCTTCCTGTGCGGTACCCCAAAGAAAAGGCACATCTTTCTTTGTAAGCTCATTGAGAGGTGCAGCAATGGTGCTGAAATCTCTCACAAAACGCCTATAGAATCCAGCGAGGCCAAGAAAACTCCTCACGTGTGTGACCGTTTTGGGCTGCGGCCAACTCTCAATAGCTTCAATCTTGGTTTTATCAACTTCAATTCCCTGTGGAGTAACAACATAGCCAAGAAAAGATACTCGGTCGGTGCAAAAGGTGCACTTCCCAAGGTTACCAAACAAACGTGCATCACGTAGAGCAATAAAAACAGCACGTAAATGTTCCAAATGTTCTTCCAAAGATCTGCTATAAATCAATATGTCATCAAAGTAAACTACCACAAATCGTCCAATGAAAGCACGTAAAACTTCGTTCATTAATCTCATGAAAGTACTAGGTGCATTAGTTAACCCAAAAGGCATGACTAACCACTCATATAATCCAAACTTAGTTTTAAATGTTGTTTTCCATTCATCTCCCAATTTCATACGAATTTGATGGTAGCCACTACGCAAATCAACTTTGGAGAAAATTGTAGAACCACTCAATTCATCAAGCATATCATCTAGCCTAGGAATAGGATGACGATAACGAATAGTAATATTATTAATGCCTCTACAATCAACACACATACGTGATGTACCATCCTTTTTCGGCACTAGAATAATAGGAACAGCACAAGGACTAAGGGATTCGCGTATATAACCTTTGTCGAGAAGCTCTTGTACTTGACGCATAATCTCCTTCGTCTCCTCTGGATTGGTACGGTATGGTGCACGGTTTGGCAGTGAAGCACCGGGAATTAAGTCAATCTGATGCTCAATCCCTCGAATAGGCGGTAATCCCGGTGGCACGTCTTGTGGAAAAACGTCAGCGAACTCCTGCAAAATGTTAGTGACAGCAGGAGGCAAAGAGGAAGGCACGTCCTCGAATGAAAATAATGCCTCTTTGCACACAAAAGCATAGCAAACAGATTTGCTGAAATCTAGCTCATCAATATCAGATTTGGTGGCAAATAAACATGCACTTTCAATTTAATTTCAGAAGCAACACTAGATGGTTTATTATTAGGCTTCATTTGTTGCTCAAATTCTTTTGCCACAATCTTATTTTCACTCTTATTCTTCTCCTGTTGTGCTTTATTAGCTCTATTAATATCATCTTTCAAAATGGAATCAGGAGTCATAGGAAGCAAAGTAATATTTTTATCCTTATGAACAAGAGTATAGTGATTGTTTCTACCATGGTGTACAGAATTTTTATCAAATTGCCATGGTCTACCAAGTAATAAGGAACATGCTTGCATAGGTACCACATCACAATCAACATAATCAGCATATGTAGAGATACTAAAATGCACACGAACAGTACGTGTTACCTTAACCTTGCCGCTGTTGTTGAACCATTGGATGTAGTAAGGATGTGGATGTGGTCTTGTGGTGAGAGAAAGCTTCTCCACCATCTCCATGCTAGCCAAGTTGTTGCAGCTCCCTCCGTCTATGATGACGCGCACAGAACGTTCCTTCACAACTCCCTTGGTATGGAACAAATTGTGCCTCTGATTTTGCTCAGCTTGTGTGACCTGCACACTGAAAACACGTTGAGCAACTAAACATTCATACCTGTCAGCGTCTTCAGGAGCCATGTATTGCGTCTCATGATCAGAATCATCTCCACCATGTTCTTCACGTTCAGCTTTACAAGCAAGATGGAATAAACGAGTGATATTAGTATACTCCTTATAGTCTAGAATGGTCTGAATCTCTCTATTTAATCCACCTAGAAAACGTGCAAGCATAGCTTCATTCTCCTCAACAATACCACATCTAATCATGCCAGTTTGTAATTCCTGATAATATTCTTCTACAGAATTTTTCCCTTGTCTTAAACGCTGCAATTTTTGAAGCAATTCACGTTGATAATATGGTGGAACCCAACGCGTACGCATAGCAGTTTTCAAAGCAGCCCAAGTAGTTGGAATAGGATATAATCTACAATGTTCAGACCACCATACACATGCAAAACTAGTGAAAGCACAAACGGCAGCAGCAACTCGTCTCTCCTCAGGATATTGTAAACATGTAAATCGTTGTTCAGTTTCTAACTCCCAAGTAAGATATATATCAGGAACATATCTACCCTCAAATGGTGGAATATTAAATTTCAGTTTAGGAATATGGACATCATCTCGTACCTGAGGTGGTGGTGCAGGCCTACCATTACGAATATATACCTGAGGTCGACCTGCTGGTGGTGGTACAGGTGGCTGCACGTAGTGTTGATTTTGATCAACCTCATCCTCATAATCTCCCACATAATCATCCTCCTCCGCATCAGCAGCAGGAGCCACAGAAGTATCAACAGCAGCACCAACAGTTTGGCCAAACGCAAGAGGAACACGGCTTGCTCGGCGGAGGTCTGCTTCGCGACGTGGAGGTAGTCGTTGTTGTTGTTGTTGGAGAGGTGCGTTAGGTGCAGCGGGTGGTGGTGGTGGAAGACGCGCGAGCAATTCATTAAACTTGTTATCGAGCTTTGTTTCGAACGTCTTCTCAAGGCCAGTGATCTTCTCCATGGCCTTTTCAAAATTGTTCCGCACATCTTGCACCTGTTCAGTCATCATTTGCTGAAACTTATCATGAAGCTCCTTGTTCGATAAATTCTCCCAGTCAATCTCGTCGGCTTGTGATCCTGGCATGGTTAGCAGCAATAGAAACACACAAGAATATGATCCTACAGACTACGAACAAGTGGTGGTGGTGGGTGTCACAAATCCGTCAAGCAAATCTCAAATTCTTACCAGTTCTTACCCAGCAGCAGGCGGTGATCGGCAACCGTTGTAGTCAAAAACTCTCAAAGCTTGGATAGAGCGATTACCAGGGAGAGTCAAACGCACGACGTAGATGTATGTGGAGCTGGGAAGGCTTATAATATGGTAGCAAAAAGGGTCAGCAATAATCAATTCAGAGATGCAAAGTTTAATAAACGCTCAACGACGGTACTGTGCTGGTCCTAGGCTAGACTGTGCTAGAGACGCGAGCCTAGAACACTAACAAAATCACGGCGCGGCACGTAAACAAGGGAAAAGCACACTCTGAATTTTTTTTCGCTCTTCTTTTTTTTTGCGCTCTCTTTTTTTTGGGCCTAAACGGAGCGTGGCTACCCGACTCTTTTTTTTTCTTTTTTTTTCCGAAACCTACTCCGGCAAGGAAACACGAATCGGAAACTAGATGGATCTCGAAAACAACCCTAATAAGCAAGGAACTCGGATTGGTGGTGGATATATGGTGGTGGTATATGGCAGCGGTGGTGGTAGCGGTGGTAGTATATGGATATGGATCGGTGGTGGTATATGGACACGGATTGGTGGTGGTATATGGATACAGATTCGGAGCGGTGGCGGATAAGCGGTGGTGGTAGATGGCAGGTGCGATGATGATGGTGCGGCGGCGGCGTGACAACTTATGACCAGAACTCGAAACTCTAAAAGACTAGACTCTAAGACCAGCAACTAGACACGACGATGCAACCGCAAATTCAACAAAGCAAAACCCTAAAAAGATTATGCAAAGGCTCAGATTGGTTCGGATATGATGAACTAACCCTAATTTTTTTTTGTGGCTTTTTCGTGGACTGTAGGTATGAAGAACAGACTCGATCTAAACTACAAAAAACTGTAAAATCTCACCGAGCAACCTAGAAATCTGATACCACTTGATAGAGGCAAAGGTGTCCCGTCTTTCGATGAGATGATGGATATCGCTTTGGTGGAAGTCGACTTTGACGATCCGACTACGAACGAGCGAGGACGTCGCGCCTTAGCAATCGCTAAATCAACTCCGAGAGGTTATTGACCACGCCGGAGCACGATCAACCTGACCACGAGGGTCTGTTTCCTGCGAGCAAACGAAGAACAAGCAAGAAACTGAGATTGCAATCTGGATATTGCGAATATAAGATGAAAGCTTTATTGATCAAGGTGGGGTTCTGTGACGCCTTTGTCTGGTCGTTGAACACAAACGAAGTACGCGAAGTTGCAGCTATGGCGAACTTTTAATCTAAACAAAACCCCAAAGTCTAAACGATGCCCTAAGGGCTGTATATATGGAGGAAGAGGGGGGAATTTCGTGGCCCTTGGTGGAGGGGTCCGAAATCAACCCTATCTCTTGTTTCCCCACACACACGGACTCTAAAAATAGCCTATACTTATGTATTTCGAAATTACATGGGCCTGGCCCAATAATAAGGTGACGCAGCACCTAAAATAGCCTCGGGACGAAATTTATGAAGTGGCATCTTGTATATTTCGTCCAAGGCTTCATGCACCCATTATGGTGGCTTCAAAGCCCTGAAATCATCACTTGTAACTCCGTTCTTGTTCCCCTTGCGCATGCCATCATCTCCATGCTTGTTCTTGCTCCAATGTTCAGCCTTCTCCAAGCTAGGCCCTTCATTTGTAAGCAAAACAAATGTATCCAATTTAGGCAGCATCATATTCTCATGAACATTAGAATCATTACCAAGAAACGAAAGTACCTGGTAATTTAGTTGGCGTGCACGAGCTCTAGTAATTGGTCCAGTATGTATAGCAGCAGGGGCTGTGGGTGTAACAATTGTATTGATGTCCTCATCAATAGACCTTCGTGGTCAGGTTGATTGTGCTCTGGCGTGGTCAATAACCTCTCGGAGTTGGTTTAGCGATTGCTAAGGCGCAACGTCGTGCATGTTTGTAGTCGAATCGTCAAAGTCGTCTCCACCAAATCGATAGTTATCATCTCATCGAAAGATCGGGACACCCCCGCCTCTATCAGAGGCACAATTTGTTCCATACCAAGGGAGTTGTGAAGGAACGTTCTGTGCGCGTCATCATAGACGGAGGGAGCTGCAACAACTTGGCTAGCATGGAGATGGTGGAGAAGCTTTCTCTCACCACAAGACCACATCCACATCCTTACTACATCCAATGGTTCAACAACAGCGGCAAGGTTAAGGTAACACGTACTGTTCGTGTGTATTTTAGTATCTCTACATATGCTGATTATGTTGATTGTGATGTGGTACCTATGCAAGCATGTTCCTTATTACTTGGTAGACCATGGCAATTTGATAAAAATTCTGTACACCATGGTAGAAACAATCACTATACTCTTGTTCATAAGGATAAAAATATTACTTTGCTTCCTATGACTCCTGATTCCATTTTGGAAGATGATATTAATAGAGCTAATAAAGCAAAACAGGAGACGAATAAGAGTGAAAATCAGATTGTGGCAAAAGAATTTGAGCAACAAATGAAGCCTAATAATAAACCATCTAGTGTTGCTTTTGAAATTAAATTGAAAAGTGCATGTTTATTTGCCACCAAATCTGATATTGATGAGCTAGATTTCAGCAAATCTGTTTGCTATGCTTTTGTGTGCAAAGAGGCATTATTTTCATTCGAGGACGTGCCTTCCTCTTTGCCTCCTGCTGTCACTAACATTTTGCAGGAGTTTGCTGACGTCTTTCCACAAGACGTGCCACCGGGATTACCGCCTATTCGAGGGATTGAGCATCAGATTGACTTAATTCCCGGTGCTTCACTGCCAAACCGTGCACCATACCGTACCAATCGAGAGGAGACGAAGGAGATTATGCGTCAAGTACAAGAGCTTCTCGACAAAGGTTATATACGCGAATCCCTTAGTCCTTGTGCTGTTCCTATTATTCTAGTGCCGAAAAAGGATGGTACATCACGTATGTGTGTTGATTGTAGAGGCATTAATAATATTACTATTCGTTATCGTCATCCTATTCCTAGGCTAGATGATATGCTTGATGAATTGAGTGGCTCTACAATATTCTCCAAAGTTGATTTGCGTAGTGGATACCATCAAATTCGTATGAAATTGGGAGATGAATGGAAAACAACATTCAAAACTAAGTTTGGATTATATGAGTGGTTAGTCATGCCTTTTGGGTTAACTAATGCACCTAGTACTTTCATGAGATTAATGAACGAAGTTTTACGTGCTTTCATTGGACGATTTGTGGTAGTTTACTTTGATGACATATTGATTTATAGTAGATCTTTGGAAGAACATTTGGAACATTTACGTGCTGTTTTTATTGCTCTACGTGATGCACGTTTGTTTGGTAACCTTGGGAAGTGCACCTTTTGCACCGACCGAGTATCTTTTCTTGGCTATGTTGTTACTCCACAGGGAATTGAAGTTGATAAAGCCAAGATTGAAGTTATTGAGAGTTGGCCGCAACCCAAAACGGTCACACAAGTGAGGAGTTTTCTTGGCCTCGCTGGATTCTATATGCGTTTTGTGAGAGATTTCAGCACCATTGCTGCACCTCTCAATGAGCTTACAAAGAAAGATGTGCCTTTTCTTTGGGGTACCGCACAGGAAGAAGCCTTCTCAGTATTGAAAGATAAGTTGACACATGCTCCTTTACTCCGACTTCCTGATTTTAATAAGACTTTTAAGCTTGAATGTGATGCTAGTGGAATTGGATTAGGCGGTGTGTTATTACAAGATGGCAAACCTGTTGCATACTTTTCTGAAAAATTGAGTGGGCCTAGTCTGAATTATTCTACTTGATGAGGACATCAATACAATTGTTACACCCACAGCCCCTGCTGCTATACATACTGGACCAATTACTAGAGCTCGTGCACGCCAACTAAATTACCAGGTACTTTCGTTTCTTGGTAATGATTCTAATGTTCATGAGAATATGATGCTGCCTAAATTGGATACATTTGTTTTGCTTACAAATGAAGGGCCTAGCTTGGAGAAGGATGAACATTGGAGCAAGAACAAGCATGGAGAAGATGGCATGCGCAAGGGGAACAAGAACGGAGTTACAAGTGATGATTTCAGGACTTTGAAGCCACCATAATGGGTGCATGAAGCCTTGGACGAAATATACAAGATGCCACTTCATAAATTTCGTCCCGAGGCTATTTTAGGTGCTGCGTCACCTTATTATTGGGCCAGGCCCATGTAATTTCGAAATACATAAGTATAGGCTATTTTTAGAGTCCGTATGTATGGGGAAACAAGAGATAGGGTTGATTTCGGACCCCTCCACCAAGGGCCACGAAATTCCCCCCTCTTCCTCCATATATACAACCCTTAGGGCATCGTTTAGACTTTGGGTTTTGTTTAGATTAAAAGTTCGCCATAGCTGCAACTTCGCGTACTTCGTTTGTGTTCAACGACCAGACAAAGGCGTCACAG
The DNA here is from genome assembly GCF_018294505.1 of Triticum aestivum. Classification (NCBI taxonomy): domain Eukaryota; kingdom Viridiplantae; phylum Streptophyta; class Magnoliopsida; order Poales; family Poaceae; genus Triticum; species Triticum aestivum. The sequence continues at coordinate 168,423 of NW_025228064.1, forward strand.
AACCCCACCTTGATCAATAAAGCTTACATCTTATATTCACAATATCCAGATTGCAATCTTAGTTTCTTGCTTGTTCTTCGTTTGCTCGCAGGAAACAGACCCTCGTGGTCAGGTTGATCGTGCTCCGGCGTGGTCAATAACCTCTCAGAGTTGGTTTAGCGATCGCTAAGGCGCGACGTCCTCGCACGTTCATAGTCGGATCGTCAAAGTCGACTTCCACCAAAGCGATATCCATCATCTCATCGAAAGACGGGACACCTTTGCCTCTATCAAGTGGTATCAGATTTCCAGGTTGCTCGGTGAGATTTTACAGTTTTTCGTAGTTTAGATCGAGTCTGTTCTTCATACCTACAGTCCACGAAAAAGCCAAAAAAAAATTAGGGTTAGTTCATCATATCCGAACCAATCTGAGCCTTTGCATAATCTTTCTAGGGTTTTGCTTTGTTGAATTTGCGGTTGCATCGTCGTGTCTAGTTGCTGGTCTTAGAGTCTAGTCTTTTAGAGTTTCGAGTTCTGGTCATAAGTTGTCACGCCGCCGCCGCACCATCATCATCGCCCCTGCCATCTACCACCACCGCTCCGAATCCGTATCCATATACCACCACCAATCCGTGTCCATATACCACCACCGATCCATATCCATATACTACCACCGCTACCACCACCGCTGCCATATACCACCACCATATATCCACCACCAATCCGAGTTCTTGTCATATTAGGTTTGTTTTCGGGATCCATCTAGATTCCGATTCGTGTTTCCTTGCCGGAGTAGGTTTCGGGAAAAAAAACGCTCCGTTTAGGCCCAAATTTTTTTTGGGGTACCGCATAGGAAGAAGCCTTCACGGTATTGAAAGATAAGTTGACACATGCTCCTTTACTCCAACTTCCTGATTTTAATAAGACTTTTGAGCTTGAATGTGATGCTAGTGGAATTGGATTAGGAGGTGTGTTATTACAAGATGGCAAACCTGTTGCATACTTTTCTGAAAAATTGAGTGGGCCTAGTCTGAATTATTCTACTTATGATAAAGAATTATATGCTCTTGTTCGGACTTTAGAAACATGGCAACATTATTTATGGCCCAAAGAATTTGTTATACATTCTGATCATGAATCTTTGAAACATATTAAAAGTCAAGCTAAACTGAATCGTAGACATGCTAAATGGGTTGAATTCATTGAGACTTTCCCTTATGTCATTAAACACAAGAAGGGAAAAGAAAATGTTATTGCTGATGCATTGTCTCGTCGCTATACTATGTTTTCACAACTTGACTTCAAAATATTTGGTTTGGAGACCATCAAAGATCAATATGTGCATGATGCTGATTTTAAAGATGTAATGCAGAATTGTAAAGAAGGAAGAATGTGGAACAAGTTTGTTGTTAACGATGGATTTGTGTTTCGTGCTAACAAGCTATGCATTCCAGCTAGCTCCGTTCGTCTTTTGTAGTTGCAGGAGGCGCATGGAGGAGGATTAATGGGACACTTTGGCGTGAAGAAGACGGAGGACGTACTTGCTACACATTTCTTTTGGCCAAAGATGAGACGGGATGTTGAGCGTTTTATTGCTCGCTGCACTACATGTCAAAAAGCTAAGTCACGACTCAATCCTCATGGTTTATATATGCCTTTGCCTGTACCTAGTGTTCCTTGGGAGGATATATCTATGGACTTTGTTTTAGGTTTACCTCGAACAAAGAAGGGGAGGGATAGCATATTTGTTGTCGTGGATAGATTCTCGAAAATGGCACACTTTATACCATGTCATAAAAGCGATGATGCTGTTAATGTTGCTGATTTGTTCTTTCGTGAAATTATTCGCTTGCATGGTGTGCCAAATACTATTGTTTCAGATCGTGATACTAAATTTCTTAGCCACTTTTGGAGATGTTTATGGGCTAAGTTGGGGACTAAACTGCTTTTTAGTACTACTTGTCACCCCCAAACTGATGGACAAACTGAAGTAGTCAATATGACGAGACCTCGAACATACGCCATTGGACACAAGGTGAATTCACTCCTCTGAGGACATCAATACAATTGTTACACCCACAGCCCCTGCTGCTATACATACTGGACCAATTACTAGAGCTCGTGCACGCCAACTAAATTACCAGGTACTTTTGTTTCTTGGTAATGATTCTAATGTTCATGAGAATATGATGCTGCCTAAATTGGATACATTTGTTTTGCTTACAAATGAAGGGCCTAGCTTGGAGAAGGATGAACATTGGAGCAAGAACAAGCATGGAGATGATGGCATGCGCAAGGGGAACAAGAACGGAGTTACAAGTGATGATTTCAGGACTTTGAAGCCACCATAATGGGTGCATGAAGCCTTGGACGAAATATACAAGATGCCACTTCATAAATTTCGTCCCGAGGCTATTTTAGGTGCTGCGTCACCTTATTATTGGGCCAGGCCCATGTAATTTCGAAATACATAAGTATAGGCTATTTTTAGAGTCCGTATGTGTGGGGAAACAAGAGATAGTGTTGATTTCGGACCCCTCCACCAAGGGCCACGAAATTCCCCCCTCTTCCTCCATATATACAGCCCTTAGGGCATCGTTTAGACTTTGGGTTTTGTTTAGATTAAAAGTTCGCCATAGCTGCAACTTCGCATACTTCGTTTGTGTTCAACGACCAGACAAAGGCGTCACAGAACCCCACCTTGATCAATAAAGCTTTCATCTTATATTCGCAATATCCATATTGCAATCTTAGTTTCTTGCTTGTTCTTCGTTTGCTCGCAGGAAACAGACCCTCGTGGTCAGGTTGATCGTGCTCCGGCGTGGTCAATAACCTCTCGGAGTTGGTTTAGCGATTGCTAAGGCGCGACGTCCTCGCACGTTCGTAGTCGGATCGTCAAAGTCGACTTCCACCAAAGCGATATCCATCATCTCATCGAAAGACGGGACACCTTTGCCTCTATCACTTTGTTTTAGGTTTACCTCGAACAAAGAAGGGGAGGGATAGCATATTTGTTGTCGTGGATAGATTCTCGAAAATGGCACACTTTATACCATGTCATAAAAGCGATGATGCTGTTAATGTTGCTGATTTGTTCTTTCGTGAAATTATTCGCTTGCATGGTGTGCCAAATACTATTGTTTCAGATCGTGATACTAAATTTCTTAGCCACTTTTGGAGATGTTTATGGGCTAAGTTGGGGACTAAACTACTTTTTAGTACTACTTGTCACCCCCAAACTGATGGACAAACTGAAGTAGTCAATAGAACGTTGTCTACTATGCTTAGGGCTGTTTTGAAGAATAATAAGAAAATGTGGGAGGAATGCTTGCCTCATATTGAATTTGCTTATAATCGTTCATTGCATTCTACTACTAAGATGTGCCCTTTTGAAGTTGTGTATGGTTTCTTACCTCGTGCACCTATTGATTTGTTGCCTCTTCCATCTTCGGAGAAGGTTAATTTTGATGCTAAACAACATGCTGAATTGATTTTAAAAATGCATGAGTTAACTAAGGAAAACATTGAGCGCATGAATGCTAAATATAAACTTGCTGGAGATAAGGGTAGAAAACATGTTGTGTTTGCACCTGGAGATCTTGTTTGGTTACATTTGCGTAAGGATAGATTTCCTGATTTGCGCAAATCAAAGCTAATGCCACGTGCTGATGGTCCCTTTAAGGTGTTAGAGAAAATAAATGATAATGCATATAAACTTGAGCTGCCTGCAGATTTTGGGGTTAGTCCCACTTTTAGCATTGCAGATTTGAGGCCTTATTTGGGTGAGGAAGATGAACTTCCGTCGAGGACGACTTCATTTCAAGAAGGGGAGGATGATGAGGACATCAATACAATTGTTACACCCACAGCCCCTGCTGCTATACATACTGGACCAATTACTAGAGCTCGTGCACGCCAACTAAATTACCAGGTACTTTCGTTTCTTGGTAATGATTCTAATGTTCATGACAATATGATGCTGCCTAAATTGGATACATTTGTTTTGCTTACAAATGAAGGGCCTAGCTTGGAGAAGGATGAACATTGGAGCAAGAACAAGCATGGAGATGATGGCATGCGCAAGGGAAACAAGAACGGAGTTACAAGTGATGATTTCAGGACTTTGAAGCCACCATAATGGGTGCATGAAGCCTTGGACGAAAAATACAAGACGCCACTTCATAAATTTCGTCCCGAGGCTATTTTAGGTGCTGCGTCACCTTATTATTGGGCCAGGCCCATGTAATTTCGAAATACATAAGTATAGGCTATTTTTAGAGTCCGTATGTGTGGGGAAACAAGAGATAGGGTTGATTTCGGACCCCTCCACCAAGGGCCACGAAATTCCCCCCCTCTTCCTCCATATATACAGCCCTTAGGGCATCGTTTAGACTTTGGGTTTTGTTTAGATTAAAAGTTCGCCATAGCTGCAACTTCGCGTACTTCGTTTGTGTTCAACGACCAGACAAAGGCGTCACAGAACCCCACCTTGATCAATAAAGCTTTCATCTTATATTCGCAATATCCAGATTGCAATCTTAGTTTCTTGCTTGTTCTTCGTTTGCTCGCAGGAAACAGACCCTCGTGGTCAGGTTGATCGTGCTCCGGCGTGGTCAATAACCTCTCGGAGTTGGTTTAGCGATTGCTAAGGCGCGACGTCCTCGCACGTTCGTAGTCGGATCTTCAAAGTCGACTTCCACCAAAGCGATATCCATCATCTCATCGAAAGATCGGGACCCTCGCCTCTATCAAGTCCACGGAGGGCTCCACCCATGAAGGGTCCATGAAGAAGCAACCTTGTCTATCCCACCATGGCTATCGCCCACGAAGGACTTGCCTCACTAGGGTAGATCTTCACGAAGTAGGCGATCTCCTTGCCCGTACAAACTCCTTGGTTCAACTCCACAATCTTGACGGAGGCTCCCAAGTGATACCTAACCAATATAGGAGACACCACACTCCAAAAGGTAATAAATGGTGTGTTGATGATGAATGAGGGAGTCCTGGATTAAGGGGTCCTCGGGCGTCCGGCCTGTTAGCCATGGGCCGGACTAATGGTTGTGAAGATACGAAGACCGAAGACTGTACTCATGTCTGGATAGGACTCTCCTTGGCGTGGAAGGCAAGCTTGGCGACCGAATATGTAGATTCCTTTCTTGGTAACCGACCTCATGTAACCCTAGATCCTCCCAGTGTCTATATAAACCGGAGGACTTAGTCCGGATAGAGGATACTCATTATCATAGCCATACACGCTAGACCTCTAGGGTTTAGCCATTACGATCTCGAGGTAGATCAACTGTTGTAACACTCATACTCATCAATATCAATCAAGAAGGACGTAGGGTATTACCTCCATGGAGAGGTCCTGAACCTGGGTAAACATCGTGCCCCTTGTCTCCTGTTACCATCGACCTTAGACGCACAGTTCGGGACCCCCTACCCGAGATCCGCCGGTTTTCACACCGACAATGGTGCTTTCATTGAGAGTTCCACTGTGCCGTCGACAACAAGATTGATTTATCGCCTTGTTCACAAGGATAATATCACCACCGGAGGAACGCTGGCTCCAGGCCAAACCCTCCGGCTGGGCGGCTTTACCATGACCACCTGTTCGGCCATTAAGCCGACGATGGCCCCTCGGGTCATCGAAAACCTCATCCATATCGACTTCGAATACTCCAAGCTGATGGATCCAGCGGAGCTTTCGTCTTTAAATGAGCTCCTAGATCGCATCGCCGCCCTAGGGTCGCTACAAACTACGATCAGATTGGGCTTAAACCCGATCAGAGATACATCAAATCTCCGCCGATCAGCCATCAGATAGCGGTAGTCGAGGAGCGGGTCAATAACTCTTCCTCCATATTGAGGACGGACTATGTCCGGATCTCCAGTCTCGAAGAGCCGGACACCTACCCGCGAGGTGAAGCATCCTGCCCTCCGACGGGCCTAAGAAATTAGCGGACATCCCGGAGCCCGATCTGTTAAGTTTGGAAGACCTTCAAACTCCGAATCCAAAACTGGGGCAGGGTTCAGATTTAAATCCACCCTCCCACCCGAATACAAGCGCTCTCACGAGCATAAAACAACAGTCTCAGGAAACGATCCACCACTTTTGGGCCAGATTCCTTCTTGTTAAAAACAAGATTAAATATTGCCGCGACGAGGAAGAAATCTTAGTGTTTCGCAACAATTGCAGGGACGAAGGAATCCTCAACGCCATCAACCGCCATCGCATCCTACACTTCGCTGACTTGGCAACTATCGTACAGAAGTACAGTGCAATGGAAAGCGCCGGGAAAACTCAAGCAGCTCGCTGGGAATCATCGGTCCCCACTCAACCCCTCATTCAGGCGAAAAGTGCGCACCCTTGCAACATGCCCGGCTCAACGATAAAGAAATACAAGTCCAGTATGGGGCGTAGAATCGTTCTGGAAGGATGGCTTGATGGGCCATGCAAAATACACGCAACACCGGATAACATATCAACACATAGCCTTAGAGCATGTTGGATACTCCGGCAAGTAGCCAAGAGCGGCGAGGATATCCTCACTGAGAATAACCCAGAACAACACCCCCCAAAGGACAACGACCCTAAGGTACTGACGGTCTTCAAGACATTCGCCTCAAACAATAGGCGCAAAAGAGCACTACGTGGACTCGCCGAAGTCTGTCAAATAGCAGCAATAAACCCTTGGAACGATATAGCTATAACTTTTAATGCCAGCGATGAACCAAAATACAGGACAGTCTGAGCACCAGCCGCCTTGGTCCTTAGTGCAATCGTGGACGGCTTTTAGCTCACCAAGGTCCTCATGGACGGCGGCAGCGGGCTAAACCTCATCTATGAAGATACACTCCACAAGATGGAAATAGACAAGAGCCGCATTGAGCAAAGCAGCACGACATTCCGAGGAATTATTCCCAGTCAGGAGGCACGGTGTGCGGGAAAAATAACACTCGACGTGGTATTCGGCATGCCGGAGAACTATCGGTCCGAAGAAATAACCTTCCAAGTGTCCCCTTTCAACAGCGGGTATCACACCCTCTTAGGGCGAGATGCATTTACGCGCTTCCAAGCGGTACCCCATTACGGATACATGAAGCTTAAGATGCCTGGGCCCAACGGTATAATCACTCTAGCTAGTTATCCGGACATAGCACTCCGCGCCGAAAACAAAACCACATCCTTGGCCCTTGAGGCATTATCTGAAGCCCTCACGGCCGAAGAATTAGCCACGCTGCGCTCTACGTTGGACATGGATGATGTGGTCCTAGACAAACGACCCAAATCCACCTCCTTCAAACTAGCGGAGGAAATAGTCAAATTCCAAGTCCATCCAATGGACCCCAAGAAGACAGCATCCATTAGAGCACAATTGGACCCAACGGTTGACGCCGCGCTATGAGAGTTCCTGCGCGAGAATTGGGATATATTCTCCTGGCATCCTTCTGATATGCCAGGAATCCCACGCGAGTTGGCCGAACACAGCCTCAATATATTAAAGGGATATAAACCAGTCAAGCAAACACTGCGGCGCTTTTCCGAACCCAAACTTCAAGCCATGGGGGAGGAGCTAGCCAGCTAATTGAGGCCAGATTCATCAGAGAAATAAAACATCCGGACTGGCTGGCAAACCTGGTGATGGTACCAAAGAAGGACAAATCCTGGCGGTTGTGCGTCGATTTTGAAGACCTCAATAAAGCTTGCCCTAAGGATCCCTTCCCCCTCCCCCGCATTGATCAAATCATTGATGCCACCGCAGGACACGACTCACTGTGTTTCCTAGATGCATATTCCGGATACCATCAAATCAAAATGAAGGAGTCCGACCAAGCTGCAACATCATTCATTACCCCATATGGGCCATTCTGCTTCAACACCATGCCCTTCGGGCTCAAGAACGCCGGCGCCACATACCAACGCATGATTCAGACATGCCTGGAGAAACAGATCGGCAAGATAGTTGAAGCTTATGTGGATGACGTCATCATCAAAACTAGGCATGTTAAAACACTAATAGACAATTTACGTCTCACATTCGACAACCTCCGCGTGTACGACATTAAGCTCAATCCAGAAAAGTGTGTTTTCGGCGTCCCGGCCGGAAAACTGCTGGGCTTCATCGTTTCCAATAGAGGAATTGAAGAAAATCCAGCCAAAATCCGAGCTTTGTCGCAATTGGCTACGCCAAAAGACCTTAAACAAGTTCAAAAACTCGCAGGTTGCATGGCAGCTCTAAACCGCTTCATCTCTAGATTGGGAGAAAAGGCATTGCCACTCTATCGCCTTTTATGGTAAACCGATCACTTCGAGTGAACGGACATGGCAACAACTGTACTGGAGGAAATAAAAACCCTTCTTGTGAGCAATCCAATCCTGGCCGCACCAAATGCCAGCGAACCGATGTTATTATACAAATCGGCAACACATCAGGTGGTGAGCGCCGTACTCGTCGTTGAACGAGAGCAGGACGGACATAAATTACCGCTTCAGAAGCCAGTATACTACGTATCCACTGACCTTACACCATGCAAATCCCGGTACCCCCATAATCAAAACATAGCATACGTGGTCTTCATGGCATCCCGAAAGCTCCGTCAGTACTTCCAGGAGTGTTCGATTACGGTGGCTTCCGAAGTACCACTTAATGACATTATAAATAACCGCGATGCCACGGGCCGGATTGCCAAATGGGCCATTGAGCTCCTCCCATTTGATATTACATACAAACCACGACGAGCTATTAAATCCCAAGTACTGGCTGACTTCGTCGCCGAATGGACAGAGGCCGAACTCCCTAAAGAGTATGACACGTATTCCAATTGGGTTATGTATTTCGATGGCTCCAAAATGCTGGCAGGGCTAGGAGCGGGCGTCGTTTTAACGTCCCCTACTGGAGACGTCATTCAGTTCGTACTCCAAATACTATACACAGACTCCAATAAAATAGCCGAATACGAGGCCTTATTACATGGTCTCCAGATGGCTGTCTCCGTGGGCATACAATGCCTAGAAGTGCGCGGGGGCTCAAACCTTGCAATATCTCAAATAAATGGAGACTTCGACGCCAAAGATCTGAAGATGGCATCTTATCGTAACGCAATCATAAAAATGTTGGCCTGGTTCGAGGGGCTCGAGTTCCATCATGTGGATTGAGAAAGTAATCAAGCGGCGGACGTTCTTGCTCGTATCGGCGCTAAGCACGACCCCATCCCACCTAATATCTTTTTGGAAAGGCTTTTTAAGCCATTTGTGGTGTGGCAGGGGGAAAACGGCAACACTAGTCCGGATCCGAACATAACCCCAGATTTCAAAAACACCGACATCATTGGAGGCTCAGCCACCGAAATAACACCATCGGTGCATCTCATCATGGCAGTCATTGCCCCATGGACTGAACCCTTCCTGGCCTACCTTAATAGGAAGGAGCTTCCTAAGGACCAGAATGGGGCCCGCTACATTGTCCGGCGTTTGAAGGCCTACAAGGTTCATGACGGAGAGCTCTATAAGAAAAGTGCTACCGGAGTTCTTCAAAGATGTATCTCCGAGGAAGAGGGGCGGAAGCTCTTGGCCGAGATTCACGCCGGGCTTGGCGGTCACCACGCCGCAGCTCGGACCCTTGTTAGCAAGGCCTTCCGTACAGGGTTTTATTGGTCGACGGCCCGAGCAGATGCACAGGACCTTGTCCAACGTTGCGTCGGATGGCAACTCTTCGCCAACCAAAGCCATATGCCCCCACTGCCTTATAAACAATCCCCATCACTTGGCCTTTTGCGGTCTGGGGACTAGATATGGTCGGACCCCTTAAAGGAGGAAGCCATAAGAGAATGTATCTGCTGGTCATGGTGGATAAATTCATTAAGTGGATAGAGGCCAAACCAGTCAAAACGGCCGAAGCGGGGCCGGTAATAGATTTTATATCCGGCGTGGTACACCGTTATGGTGTCCCACACATCATAATAACCGATAATGGCTCTAATTTCACAGCCGATGAAGTGAAAACTTGGTGTGCTAGTCTCAGTATTAAACTCGATTACGCCTCGGTCTACCACCCACAGACAAACGGTCAAGTCAAACAGGCAAATAGTCTTCTTACGAGCGGCATCAAACCTAGACTAGTGCGGTCTTTGAAAGAATCAGATAAGCACTGGGTGGAGGAACTTGACTCCGTACTCTAGGGGCTGCGGACCATGCCCAAACGCACTACTGGATATACACTGATAGAGGCAAAGGTGTCCCGTCTTTCGATGAGATGGTGGATTTCGCTTTGGTGGAAGTCGACTTTGACGATCCGACTACGAACGTGCAAGGACGTCGCGCCTTAGCAATCGCTAAACCAACTCCGAGAGGTTATTGACCACGCCGGAGCACGATCAACCTGACCACGAGGGTCTGTTTCCTGCGAGCAAACGAAGAACAAGCAAGAAACTAAGATTGCAATCAGGATATTGCGAATATAAGATGAAAGCTTTATTGATCAAGGTGGGGTTCTGTGACGCCTTTGTCTGGTCGTTGAACACAAACGAAGTACGCGAAGTTGCAGCTATGGCGAACTTTTAATCTAAACAAAACCCAAAGTCTAAACGATGCCCTAAGGGTTGTATATATGGAGGAAGAGGGGGGAATTTCGTGGCCCTTGGTGGAGGAGTCCGAAATCTACCCTATCTCTTGTTTCCCCACACATACGGACTCTAAAAATAGCCTATACTTATGTATTTCGAAATTACATGGGCCTGGCCCAATAATAAGGTGACGCAGCACCTAAAATAGCCTCGGGACGAAATTTATGAAGTGGCATCTTGTATATTTCGTCCAAGGCTTCATGCACCCATTATGGTGGCTTCAAAGTCCTGAAATCATCACTTGTAACTCCGTTCTTGTTCCCCTTGCGCATGCCATCATCTCCATGCTTGTTCTTGCTCCAATGTTCATCCTTCTCCAAGCTAGGCCCTTCATTTGTAAGCAAAACAAATGTATCCAATTTAGGCAGTATCATATTCTCATGAACATTATAATCATTACCAAGAAACGAAAGTACCTGGTAATTTAGTTGGCGTGCACGAGCTCTAGTAATTGGTCCAGTATGTATAGCAGCAGGGGTTGTGGGTGTAACAATTGTATTGATGTCCTCATCATCCTCCCCTTCTTGAAATGAAGTCGTCCTCGACGGAAGTTCATCTTCCTCACCCAAATAAGGCTTCAAATCTGCAATGTTAAAAGTGGGACTAACCCCAAAATCTGCAGGCAGCTCAAGTTTATATGCATTATCATTTATTTTCTCTAACACCTTAAAGGGACCATCAGCACGTGGCATTAGCTTTGATTTGCGCAAATCAGGAAATCTATCCTTACGCAAATGTAACCAAACAAGATCTCCAGGTGCAAACACAACATGTTTTCTACCCTTATCTCCAGCAAGTTTATATTTAGCATTCATACGCTCAATGTTTTCCTTAGTTAACTCATGCATTTTTAAAATTAATTCAGCATGTTGTTTAGCATCAAAATTAACCTTCTCCGAAGATGGAAGAGGCAACAAATCAATAGGTGCACGAGGTAGGAAACCATACACAACTTCAAAAGGGCACATCTTAGTAGTAGAATGCAATGAACGATTATAAGCAAATTCAATATGAGGCAAGCATTCCTCCCACATTTTCTTATTATTCTTCAAAACAGCCCTAAGCATAGTAGACAACGTTCTATTGACTACTTCAGTTTGTCCATCAGTTTGGGGGTGACAAGTACTACTAAAAAGCAGTTTAGTCCCCAACTTAGCCCATAAACATCTCCAAAAGTGGCTAAGAAATTTAGTATCACGATCTGAAACAATAGTATTTGGCACACCATGCAAGCGAATAATTTCACGAAAGAACAAATCAGCAACATTAACAGCATCATCGCTTTTATGACATGGTATAAAGTGTGCCATTTTCGAGAATCTATCCACGACAACAAATATGCTATCCCTCCCCTTCTTTGTTCGAGGTAAACCTAAAACAAAGTCCATAGATATATTGATAGAGGCAAAGGTGTCCCGTCTTTCGATGAGATGATGAATATCGCTTTGGTGGAAGTCGACTTTGACGATCCGACTACGAACGTGCGAGGACGTCGCGCCTTAGCAATCGCTAAACCAACTCCAAGAGGTTATTGACCACGCCGGAGCACGATCAACCTGACCACGAGGGTCTGTTTCCTGCGAGCAAACGAAGAACAAGCAAGAAACTAAGATTGCAATCTGGATATTGCGAATATAAGATGAAAGCTTTATTGATCAAGGTGGGGTTCTGTGACGCCTTTGTCTGGTCGTTGAACACAAACGAAGTACGCGAAGTTGCAGCTATGGCGAACTTTTAATCTAAACAAAACCCAAAATCTAAACGATGCCCTAAGGGCTGTATATATGGAGGAAGAGGGGGAGAATTTCGTGGCCCTTGGTGGAGGGGTCCGAAATCAACCCTATCTCTTGTTTCCCCACACATACGGACTCTAAAAATAGCCTATACTTATGTATTTCGAAATTACATGGGCCTGGCCCAATAATAAGGTGACGCAGCACCTAAAATAGCCTCGGGACGAAATTTATGAAGTGGCATCTTGTATATTTCGTCCAAGGCTTCATGCACCCATTATGGTGGCTTCAAAGTCCTGAAATCATCACTGGTAACTCCGTTCTTGTTCTCCTTGCGCATGCCATCATCTCCATGCTTGTTCTTGCTCCAATGTTCATCCTTCTCCAAACTAGGCCCTTCATTTGTAAGCAAAACAAATGTATCCAATTTAGGCAGCATCATATTCTCATGAACATTAGAATCATTACCAAGAAACGAAAGTACCTGGTAATTTAGTTGGCGTGCACGAGCTCTAGTAATTGGTCCAGTATGTATAGCAGCAGGGGCTGTGGGTGTAACAATTGTATTGATGTCCTCATCATCCTCCCCTTATTGAAATGAAGTCGTCCTCGACGGAAGATCATCTTCCTCACCCAAATAAGGCTTCAAATCTGCAATGTTAAAAGTGGGACTAACCCCAAAATCTGCAGGCAGCTCAAGTTTATATGCATTATCATTTATTTTCTCTAACACCTTAAAGGGACCATCAGCACGTGGCATTAACTTTGATTTGCGCAAATCAGGAAATCTATCCTTACGCAAATGTAACCAAACAAGATCTCCAGGTGCAAACACAACATGTTTTCTACCCTTATCTCCAGCAAGTTTATATTTAGCATTCATGCGCTCAATGTTTTCCTTAGTTAACTCATGCATTTTTAAAATCAATTCAGCACGTTGTTTAGCATCAAAATTAACCTTCTCCGAAGATGGAAGAGGCAACAAATCAATAGGTGCACGAGGTAGGAAACCATACACAACTTCAAAAGGGCACATCTTAGTAGTAGAATGCAATGAACGATTATAAGCAAATTCAATATGAGGCAAGCATTCCTCCCACATTTTCTTATTATTCTTCAAAACAGCCCTAAGCATAGTAGACAACATTCTATTGACTACTTCAGTTTGTCCATCAGTTTGGGGGTGATAAGTAGTACTAAAAAGCAGTTTAGTCCCCAACTTAGCCCATAAACATCTCCAAAAGTGGCTAAGAAATTTAGTATCACGATCTGAAACAATAGTATTTGGCACACCATGCAAGCGAATAATTTCACGAAAGAACAAATCAGCAACATTAACAGCATCATCACTTTTATGACATGGTATAAAGTGTGCCATTTTCGAGAATCTATCCACGACAACAAATATGCTATCCCTCCCCTTCTTTGTTCGAGGTAAACCTAAAACAAAGTCCATAGATATATCCTCCCAAGGAACAGTAGGTACAGGCAAAGGCATATATAAACCATGAGGATTGAGTCGTGACTTAGCTTTTTGACATGTAGTGCAGCGAGCAATAAAACGCTCAACATCCCGTCTCATCTTTGGCCAAAAGAAATGTGTAGCAAGTAAGTCCTCCGTCTTCTTCACGCCAAAGTGTCCCATTAATCCTCCATGCGCCTCCTGCAACAACAAAAGACGAACGGAGCTAGCTGGAATGCATAGCTTGTTAGCAAGAAACACAAATCCATCGTTAACAACAAACTTGTTCCACATTCTTCCTTCTTTACAATTCTGCATTACATCTTTAAAACCAGCATCATGCACATATTGATCTTTGATGGTCTCCAAACCAAATATTTTGAAGTCAAGTTGTGAAAGCATAGTATAGCGACGAGACAATGCATCAGCAATAACATTTTCTTTTCCCTTCTTGTGTTTAATGACATAAGGGAAAGTCTCAATGAATTCAACCCATTTAGCATGTCTACGATTCAGTTTAGCTTGACTTTTAATATGTTTCAAAGATTCATGATCAGAATGTATAACAAATTCTTTGGGCCATAAATAATGTTGCCATGTTTCTAAAGTCCGAACAAGAGCATATAATTCTTTATCATAAGTAGAATAATTCAGACTAGGCCCACTCAATTTTTCAGAAAAGTATGCAACAGGTTTGCCATCTTGTAATAACACACCTCCTAATCCAATTCCACCAGCATCACATTCAAGCTCAAAAGTCTTATTAAAATCAGGAAGTTGGAGTAAAGGAGCATGTGTCAACTTATCTTTCAATACCGTGAAGGCTTCTTCCTGTGCGGTACCCCAAACAAAAGGCACATCCTTCTTTGTAAGCTCGTTGAGAGGTGCAGCAATGGTGCTGAAATCTCGCACAAAACGCCTATAGAATCCAGCGAGGCCAAGAAAACTCCTCACTTGTGTGACCGTTTTGGGCTGCGGCCAACTCTCAATAGCTTCAATCTTGGCTTTGTCAACTTCAATTCCCTGTGGAGTAACAACATAGCCAAGAAAAGATACTCGGTCGGTGCAAAAGGTGCACTTCCCAAGGTTACCAAACAAACGTGCATCACGTAGAGCAATAAAAACAGCACGTAAATGTTCCAAATGTTCTTCCAAAGATCTGCTATAAATCAGTATATCATCAAAATAGACTACCACAAATCGTCCAATGAAAGCACGTAAAACTTCGTTCATTAGTCTCATGAAAGTACTAGGCGCATTAGTTAACCCAAATGGCATGACTAACCACTCATATAATCCAAACTTAGTTTTAAATGCTGTTTTCCATTCATCTCCCAATTTCATACGAATTTGATGGTATCCACTACGCAAATCAACTTTGGAGAATATTGTAGAGCCACTCAATTCATCAAGCATATCATCTAGCCTAGGAATAGGATGACGATAACGAATAGTAATATTATTAATGCCTCTACAATCAACACACATACGTGATGTACCATCCTTTTTCGGCACTAGAATAATAGGAACAGCACAAGGACTAAGGGATTCACGTATATAACCTTTGTCGAGAAGCTCTTGTACTTGACGCATAATCTCCTTCGTCTCCTCTGGATTGGTACGGTATGGTGGACGGTTTGGCAGTGAAGTACCGGGAATTAAGTCAATCTGATGCTCAATCCCTCGAATAGGCGGTAATCCCGGTGGCACGTCTTGTGGAAAGACGTCAGCGAACTCCTGCAAAATGTTAGTGACAGTAGGAGGCAAAGAGGAAGGCACATCCTCGAATGAAAATAATGCCTCTTTGCACACAAAAGCATAGCAAACAGATTTGCTGAAATCTAGCTCATCAATATCAGATTTGGTGGCAAATAAACATGCACTTTTCAATTTAATTTCAGAAGCAACACTAGATGGTTTATTATTAGGCTTCATTTGTTGCTCAAATTCTTTTGCCACAATCTGATTTTCACTCTTATTCGTCTCCTGTTTTGCTTTATTAGCTCTATTAATATCATCTTTCAAAATGGAATCAGGAGTCATAGGAAGCAAAGTAATATTTTCATCCTTATGAACAAGAGTATAGTGATTGTTTCTACCATGGTGTACAGAATTTTCATCAAATTGCCATGGTCTACCAAGTAATAAGGAACATGCTTGCATAGGTACCACATCACAATCAACATAATCAGCATATGTAGAGATACTAAAATGCACACGAACAGTACGTGTTACCTTAACCTTTCCGCTGTTGTTGAACCATTGGATGTAGTAAGGATGTGGATGTGGTCTTGTGGTGAGAGAAAGCTTCTCCACCATCTCCATGCTAGCCAAGTTGTTGCAGCTCCCTCCGTCTATGATGACGCGCACAGAACGTTCCTTCACAACTCCCTTGGTATGGAACAAATTGTGCCTCTGATTTTGCTCAGATTGTGTGACCTGCACACTCAAAACACGTTGAGCAACTAAACATTCATACCTGTCAGCGTCTTCAGGAGCCATGTATTGCGTCTCATGATCAGAATCATCTCCACCATGTTCTTCACGTGTAATAAGAGCCAAAGTCTCCTCATCATAGTCACTAGCGGACTCATATCCACCATCCGCGGTAGCAATCATCACACGCGGAGATTTGCATTCTCTCGCATAATGACCTCCTCCCTTGCAACGACGACAAATAATATCACTTGTGTGCCCTGTTGATGCCATGGAAGAAGAAGAACGCTGTGCAGGCCCCGCAGGTGCGCTCTTGGCAGATAATGGTGGTTGTGCCTGTTTTCTTGTATCACGGCTGGAGGTGGCACCGGATGGAGGTGCTGGTGCAGTTGAAGTAGAAGATGCACGTGGTGTCCATGATGAAGGTCGGCCTGCAGAAAAGTTAGTTCGCCCCAATGCTTGTCGATCCTGCACTTCATGTTCAGCTTTACAAGCAAGATGGAATAAACGAGTGATATTAGTATACTCCTTATAGTCTAGAATGGTCTGAATCTCTCTATTTAATCCACCCAGAAAACGTGCAAGCATAGCTTCATTCTCCTCAACAATACCACATCTAATCATGCCAGTTTGTAATTCCTGATAATATTCTTCTACAAAATTTTTCCCTTGTCTTAAACGCTGCAATTTTTGAAGCAATTCACGTTGATAATATGGTGGAACCCAACGCGTACGCATAGCAGTTTTCAAAGCAGCCCAAGTAGTTGGAATAGGATATAATCTACAATGTTCAGACCACCATACACATGCAAAACTAGTGAAAGCACAAACAGCAGCAGCAACTCGTCTCTCCTCAGGATATTGTAAACATGTAAATCGTTGTTCAGTTTCTAACTCCCAAGTAAGATATATATCAGGAACATATCTACCCTCAAACGGTGGAATATTCAATTTCAGTTTAGGAATATGGACATCATCTCGTACCTGAGGTGGTGGTGCAGGCCTACCATTACGAATATATACCTGAGGTCGACCTGCTGGTGGTGGTACAGGTGGCTGCACGTAGTGTTGATTTTGATCAACCTCATCCTCATAATCTCCCACATAATCATCCTCCTCCGCATCAGCAGCAGGAGCCACAGAAGTATCAACAGCAGCACCAACAGTTTGGCCAAACGCAAGAGGAACACGGCTTGCTCGGCGGAGGTCTGCTTCGCGACGTGGAGGTAGTCGTTGTTGTTGTTGTTGGAGAGGTGCGTTAGGTGCAGCGGGTGGTGGTGGTGGAAGACGCGCGAGCAATTCATTAAACTTGTTATCGAGCTTTGTTTCGAACGTCTTCTCAAGGCCAGTGATCTTCTCCATGGCCTTTTCAAAATTGTTCAGCACATCTTGCACCTGTTCAGTCATCATTTGCTGAAACTTATCATGAAGCTCCTTGTTCGATAAATTCTCCCAGTCAATCTCGTCGGCTTGTGATCCTGGCATGGTTAGCAGCAATAGAAACACACAAGAATATGATCCTACAGACTACGAACAAGTGGTGGTGGTGGGTGTCACAAATCCGTCAAGCAAATCTCAAATTCTTACCAGTTCTTACCCAGCAGCAGGCGGTGCTCGGCAACCGTTGTAGTCAAAAACTCTCAAAGCTTGGATAGAGCGATTACCAGGGAGAGTCAAACGCACGACGTAGATGTATGTGGAGCTGGGAAGGCTTATAATATGGTAGCAAAAAGGGTCAGCAATAATCAATTCAGACTTAGTTTTTTTTTTGAAATTGGAACTATTTTTCTTCTGCGGATGGCTCGGAAGTTGGGGAGTCCTTCTCTGTCACGACTCGGAGTATCGCGTGATCTGGAAATCGAGAACAATGCAACAATTACTGGACTCGGACTAGGACTGGTGGCGGAGATGAATCTGGTGGAACTCGGACTGGTGGCGGAGATGAATCTGGTGGAACACGGACAGGTGGCGGATATATGTTGTAGGTGAACTCGGATTGGCGTGATGGCGGCGGATATGTGGTGGCGTATATGGATTCGGATTGGCGGTGAATATGTGGTGGTGGTATATGGCAACAACGACGATGATGATGTGGTGGTGATATATGGCAGCGGCGATGTGACAACCTGTGAACAGAACTCGAAACTCTAAAAGACTAGACGCTAAGACCAGCAACTTGCCACGATGATGCAATCGCAAATTCAACAAAGCAAATACAGAAAAGATTATGCAAAGGCTCAGATTGGTTCGGATGGGATGAACTAACCCTAATTTTTTTGGCTTTTTCGTGGACTATAGGTATGAAGAACAGACTCGATCTAAACTACGAAAAGCTGTAAAATCTCACCGAGCAACATGGAAATCTGATACCACTTGATAGAGGCAAAGGTGTCCCGTCTTTCGATGAGATGATGGATATCGCTTTGGTGGAAGTCGACTTTGACGATCCGACTACGAACGTGCGAGGACGTCGCGCCTTAGCAATCGCTAAACCAACTCCGAGAGGTTATTGACCACGCCGGAGCACGATCAACCTGACCACGAGGGTCTGTTTCCTGCGAGCAAACGAAGAACAAGCAAGAAACTAAGATTGCAATCTGGATATTGCGAATATAAGATGAAAGCTTTATTGATCAAGGTGGGGTTCTGTGACGCCTTTGTCTGGTCGTTGAACACAAACGAAGTACGCGAAGTTGCAGCTATGGCGAACTTTTAATCTAAACAAAACCCAAAGTCTAAAAGGTGCCCTAAGGCTGTATATATGGAGGAAGAGAGGGGGAATTTTGTGGCCCTTGGTGGAGGGGTCCGAAATCAACCCTATCTCTTGTTTCCCCACACATACGGACTCTAAAAATAGCCTATACTTATGTATTTCGAAATTACATGGGCCTGGCCCAATAAAAAGGTGACGCAGCACCTAAAATAGCCTCGGGACGAAATTTATGAAGTGGCATCTTGTATATTTCGTCCAAGGCTTCATGCACCCATTATGGTGGCTTCAAAGTCCTGAAATCATCACTTGTAACTCCGTTCTTGTTCCCCTTGCGCATGGCATCATCTCCAAGCTTGTTCTTGCTCCAATGTTCATCCTTTTCCAAGCTAGGCCCTTCATTTGTAAGCAAAACAAATGTATCCAATTTAGGCAGCATCATATTCTCATGAACATTAGAATCATTACCAAGAAACGAAAGTACCTGATAATTTAATTGGCGTGCGCGAGCTCTAGTAATTGGTCCCGTATATGTAGCAGTAGGGGCTGTGGGTGTAACAATGGTATTGATGTCCTCATCAACCACCATAACAGTAGTAGTATTCCACCATATATATAGCATAGTCCAAGCACTTTTATAATGATAGTTCTAGACCGATTGTATGCCCTTGCTTGATTGATTGAGTGATATGATGTGTTTGTCTCATGTGCATATGGGTAGTGTTTTCTCTCTAGACATCAATCTATTCTATATTCTCATCTTTTCTAAACCCTTAGATGCCTCCGAGACGTGACAATGGATTTGCTTTCCCACCGGAGCTCACTCAATTGATCCAGCAGCAGAATGCATTGATGTAGTTGCTAGTCCAGAATCAGAATCAGGGGAACAACAACAACAACAACAACAACCCACCACCACCACCACCTGTTGATCACTTAACCCGTTTCCTTAGACTGAATCCGTCGATGTTCTCCAGTAGCACCGAGTCGATAGTGGCAGATGATTGGCTCCGCAAGACAGGGAGGGAATTGACCACAGCAGGATGCATAGATGCCGAAAAGGTGCGTTTTTTCGCACATCAGCTTGAAGGACCCGCAGCATCATGGTGGGAGAATTTCACAGCCACTTATCCTATCGACACTGTCACATGGGATCAGTTTCAGCAGGCTTTCTGTACTGCCCATGTTTCAGTAGGAGCTATGGCCATGAAGAAGCGTGAGTTTCGCAACTTGCGCCAAGGAGGACGGACAGTTGGCCAATATGTGGATGACTTTAGTAAGTTAGCACGTTATGCCCCGGATGACGTTGCTACGGATGCAGCTAAGCAGGAGAAATTTCTGGAAGGACTGGATGATGAGTTGAGCATGCAGTTGATGGTAGCAACTTTCAACAACTACCAGGAGTTGGTAGATCGTGCTCTTATGATTGAAGGGAAGCAGCAACAGATTGAGAGCCGCAAGAGGAAGTATGGACAAGGGAAATACAATTCAGGAGCTCAGCAGAAGCCACGTTTTACCCCGAAATCGGGAGGACATTTTCAGCATATCCATGGAGGAGGGAGTTCGCATAACCATAATGGCCCCAAAAATGGTAGTGGGAATGGGGGAAGCAACGGTCAGAACCGTACCAACCCATCAACCCTAGCCAAGAGAGACCTGAGCCAAGTCACATGTTATAAGTGTCAGAAGACCGGACATTATGCCAATGAATGTCCTGAAGCCCAAAATGGAAATGGCAATGGAAGCTCAGGGAAGAAACCAAACCCTTTCAATACGGGACAGGTGAACCACATTAACATGGAAGAGGTTGAAGCCCAGCCAGATGCAGTAATAGGTAAGTTTTTTATTAAGTCATTTACTGCAATCATTCTTTTTGATACTTGTGCATCGCATTCATACATATCAAGGGGATTTGTGGATAAGTATAAACTGCTCACCAAGGTTCTTAGAACACCTATGTTAGTAAGCTCACCAGGAGCAGAGTATATGGCCAGTAGAGGATGTTTTCAAGTGCCATTGAGTATAGGTAGGCATGTGTTTCCCTCGGATTTGATCATTTTGGAATCGCAAGGTTTGGTTGTAATTCTGGGTATGGATTGGCTATCGATGTATGGAGGAAACATCGATTGCGCCAGTAAGTCGATTTTGCTTACCACCCAGAGGGAAGAAGGATCAAGTATGTATCACGGCATGTGCCGAATAGGACTCAAGTAAATTCCTTAACATGAGTTGTGCAGGAGGAAGTACCGGTAGTAAAGGATTTTCCGGATGTATTTCCAGAAGAGTTGCCAGGCATGCCACCGGATAGAGACATTGAGTTTTGATTGAGCTTTTGCCAGGCACAGGGACAATATCTAAGAGACCGTACAGAATGCCCGCGAAGGATTTGGAGGAGATTAAGAAGCGGATTAAGGAGTTACTAGATAAGGGTTATATTCGCCCAAGTTCGTCACCTTGGGGATCACCAGTACTTCTAGTGGAAAAGAAGGATGGATCGTTAAGGATGGTTGTTGATTATCGAGGATTGAATGAAGTGACGATCAAGAATAAGTACCCACTACCAATGATTAATGATTTGTTTGACCAATTGCAAGGAGCTAAGGTATTTTCCAAGATCGATTTGCGATCAGGATACCACCAGTTGAAGATTCGAGAGTAGGACATACCTAAGACAGCTTTTACCACAAGGTACGGGTTGTATGAGTATACCTTATGTCATTTGGTCTGACTAACGCACCTGCCTATTTTATGAACATGATGAACAAAGTGTTTATGGAGTTTTCGGATAAGTTCGTCGTAGTA
Organism: Triticum aestivum; assembly: GCF_018294505.1. Classification (NCBI taxonomy): domain Eukaryota; kingdom Viridiplantae; phylum Streptophyta; class Magnoliopsida; order Poales; family Poaceae; genus Triticum; species Triticum aestivum. The sequence continues at coordinate 190,171 of NW_025228064.1, forward strand.
TTCATTGATGATATTTTGGTTTACTCGAAGAATGAAGAGGAACATAAAGAACATTTGCGTTTGGTACTTGCTAAGCTCAAAGAACATCAGTTATACGCCAAGTTCAGCAAATGTGAGTTTTGGTTGAAGTAAGTTGGATTCCTCGGACATGTTATATCCGGAGAAGGAATAGTAGTAGATCCCACCAAGGTTGTCACTGTGACAAATTGGGAAGCCCCAACAACAATTGGAGAGATCCAGAGTTTTCATGGACTCGCAGGATACTACCGGAGATTCATTGAAAATTTCTCGAAGATTGCAAAACCTATGATGGAGTTGTTTAAGAAGGATACCAAGTTCAAATGGACTGAGGAATGTGAGGCCAGTTTCCAAGAGTTGAAGAAACGTTTGGTTACCTCGCCAGTGTTGATTCTGCCAGATCAGCGCAAGGATTATGAGGTATATTGCGACGCTTCATGTCAAAGACTTGGAGCAATGCTTATGCAGGAGGGTAGATTTGTTTCATATGCTTCACGAACTTAAGCCCCATGAGTTGAATTATGCTACTCACGACTTGGAGTTAGCAGCCGTAGTGCACGCTTTGAAGACATGGAGACATTTTCTCATCGGAAACCATTGTGAGGTGTACACGGATCACAAGAGTTTGAAGTACATCTTCACGTAGAAGGAGTTGAATCGCAGGCAAAGGAGATGGTTGGAGCTCATCAAGGATTATGATATGAGATTGCATTATCATCCCGGAAAGGCTAACATAGTAGCCGACGCATTGAGCCGCAAGAGCCATGTCAACACACTAATGACCAGAGAGTTACCAAAAGAATTAGCCGAGGATCTTCGCGAACTATGTTTGGAGATAGTTCCGAGAGGCTATGTAGCAGCATTGAAGATTCAGTCTACTCTGATGGATAAGATCAGAGAAGCTTAGAAGACCGACAAGGAAACTGCCACCATAAAGGAGAAGGTGGGCAAGGGAAAAGTTAAAGGATTTCGTGAGGATGAACACGATACCTTATGGTTTGAGGACCGCGTTTATGTGCCTAATAACCCGGAGATCAGGAAGTTAATTTTGCAAGAGGATCATGATTCGCTGTACTCGATTCACCCAGGAAACACCAAGATGTATTTGGATTTGAAAGACACTTTCTGGTGGACCGGAATGAAGAAGGATATTGCGGCGTATGTAGCAGTCTGTGAGGTATGTCAGAGAGTGAAGGCAGAGCATCAGAAGCCAGCATGATTGCTACAGCCATTGCCGATACTCGAATGGAAGTGGCATAAGCTAGGCATGGATTTTATCATGGGATTACCCAGGACCCGTTCAGGATATGACTCGATATGGGTTATAGTCGATCGCTTGACGAAAGTAGCTCATTTCATCCCAGTGAAGACCACTTACACCAGTGCTAAGTTGGCAAAGATATACATGACCAGGATTGTATGTCTGCATGGAGTTCCGAGGAGCATTGTATCAGATAGAGGAACCCTGATGAGGACATCAATACAATTGTTACACCCACAGCCCCTACTGCTATACATACTGGACCAATTACTAGAGCTCGTGCACGCCAACTAAATTACCAGGTACTTTCGTTTCTTGGTAATGATTCTAATGTTCATGAGAATATGATGCTGCCTAAATTGGATACATTTGTTTTGCTTACAAATGAAGGGCCTAGCTTGGGGAAGGATGAACATTGGAGCAAGAACAAGCATGGAGATGATGGCATGCGCAAGGGGAACAAGAACGGAGTTACAAGTGATGATTTCAGGACTTTGAAGCCACCATAATGGGTGCATGAAGCCTTGGACGAAATATACAAGATGCCACTTCATAAATTTCGTCCCGAGGCTATTTTAGGTGCTGCGTCACCTTATTATTGGGCCAGGCCCATGTAATTTCGAAATACATAAGTATAGGCTATTTTTAGAATCCGTATGTGTGGGGAAACAAGAGATAGGGTTGATTTCGGACTCCTCCACCAAGGGCCACGAAATTCCCCCCCTCTTCCTCCATATATACAGCCCTTAGGGCATCGTTTAGACTTTGGGTTTTGTTTAGATTAAAAGTTCGCCATAGCTGCAACTTCGCGTACTTCGTTTGTGTTCAACGACCAGACAAAGGCGTCACAGAACCCCACCTTGATCAATAAAGCTTTCATCTTATATTCGCAATATCCAGATTGCAATCTTAGTTTCTTGCTTGTTCTTCGTTTGCTCGCAGGAAACAGACCCTCGTGGTCAGGTTGATCGTGCTCCGGCGTGGTCAATAACCTCTCGGAGTTGGTTTAGCGATTGCTAAGGCGCGACGTCCTCGCACGTTCGTAGTCGGATCGTCAAAGTCGACTTCCACCAAAGCGATATCCATCATCTCATCGAAAGACGGGACACCTTTGCCTCTATCAAGTGGTATCAGATTTCCAGGTTGCTCGGTGAGATTTTATAGTTTTTCGTAGTTTAGATCGAGTCTGTTCTTCATACCTATAGTCCACGAAAAAGCCACAAAAAAAATTAGGGTTAGTTCATCATATCCTAACCAATCTGAGCCTTTGCATAATCTTTTTAGGGTTTTGCTTTGTTGAATTTGCGGTTGCATCGTCGTTTCTAGTTGCTGGTCTTAGAGTCTAGTCTTTTAGAGTTTCGAGTTCTGGTCATAAGTTGTCACGCCGCCGCCGCACCATCATCATCGCCCCTGCCATCTACCAACTCCGTTTATCCGCCACCGCTTCGAATCCGTATCCATATACCACCACAGCTGTCATATACCACCACCGCTGCCATCTACCACCATATATCCACCACCAATCCGAGTTCTTGTCATATTAGGTTTGTTTTTGAGATCCATCTAGATTCCGATTCGTGTTTCCTTGCCGGAGTAGGTTTCGGAAAAAAAAATCGAAGTAGCCACGCTCCGTTTAGGCCCAAAATTTTTCGAAAACGCATTTTTCGAAAAAATTTCTGGCTATCCTATTTTTAGGTGTTTTTGAGTGTTTTGAGACAGGTGCCATTATAGGAAGTTTTTTTTTGACCCGTTTCCAGTTTTTGGGTCCGGGCAGTCAAAAAAAAAATTGGTCGAAAAAATTTCGTGCCCATCCTGTCAGTTTGAGCTAAGAAGAGTTTTGAGACACTCACCATTATAGTGATTTTCCGCAAAAAAAAAGAGCGCAAAAAAAAGAGCGCAAAAAAAAGAGCGAAAAAAAAATCCAGAGTGTGCTTTTCCCTTGTTTACGTGCCGTGCCGTGATTTTGTTAGTGTTCTAGGCTCGCGTCTCTAGCACAGTCTAGCCTAGGACCAGCACAGTACCGTCGTTGAGCGTTTATTCAACTTTGCATCTCTGAATTGATTATTGTTGACCCTTTTTGCTACCATATTATAAGCCTTCCCAGCTCCACATACATCTACGTCGTGCGTTTGACTCTCCCTGGTAATCGCTCTATCCAAGCTTTGAGAGTTTTTGACTACAACGGTTGCCGATCACCGCCTGCTGCTGGGTAAGAACTGGTAAGAATTTGAGATTTGCTTGACGGATTTGTGACACCCACCACCACCACTTGTTCGTAGTCTGTAGGATCATATTCTTGTGTGTTTCTATTGCTGCTAACCATGCCAGGATCACAAGCCGACGAGATTGACTGGGAGAATTTATCGAACAAGGAGCTTCATGATAAGTTTCAGCAAATGATGACTGAACAGGTGCAAGATGTGCTAAACAATTTTGAAGAGGCCATGGAGAAGATCACTGGCCTTGAGAAGTCGTTCGAAACAAAGCTCGATAACAAGTTTAATGAATTGCTCGCGCGTCTTCCACCACCACCACCCGCTGCACCTAACGCACCTCTCCAACAACAACAACAACGACTACCTCCACGTCGCGAAGCAGACCTCCGCCGAGCAAGCCGTGTTCCTCTTGCGTTTGGCCAAACTGTTGGTGCTGCTGTTGATACTTCTGTGGCTCCTGCTGCTGATGCGGAGGAGGATGATTTTGTGGGAGATTATGAGGATGAGCTTGATCAAAATCAACACTACGTGCAGCCACCTGTACCACCACCAGCAGGTCGACCTCAGGTATATATTCGTAATGGTAGGCCTGTACCACCACCTCAGGTACGAGATGATGTCCATATTCCTAAACTGAAATTGAATATTCCACCATTTGAGGGTAGATATGTTCCTGATATATATCTTACTTGGGAGTTAGAAACTGAACAACGATTTACATGTTTACAATATCCTGAGGAGAGACGAGTTGCTGCTGCCGTTTGTGCTTTCACTAGTTTTGCATGTGTATGGTGGTCTGAACATTGTAGATTATATCCTATTCCAACTACTTGGGCTGCTTTGAAAACTGCTATGCGTACGCGTTGGGTTCCACCATATTATCAACGTGAATTGCTTCAAAAATTGCAGCGTTTAAGACAAGGGAAAAATTCTGTAGAAGAATATTATCAGGAATTACAAACTGGCATGATTAGATGTGGTATTGTTGAGGAGAATGAAGCTATGCTTGCACGTTTTCTGGGTGGATTAAATAGAGAGATTCATACCATTCTAGATTATAAGGAGTATACTAATATCACTCGTTTATTCCATCTTGCTTGTAAAGCTGAACGTGAAGTGCAGGATCGACAAGCATTGGGGCGAACTAACTTTTCTGCAGGCCTACCTTCATCATGGACACCACGTGCATCTTCTACTTCAACTGCACCAGCACCTCCATCCGGTGCCACCTCCAGCCGTGATACAAGAAAATAGGCACAACCACCATTATCTGCCAAGAGCGCACTTGCGGGGCCTGCACAGCGTTCTTCTTCTTCCATGGCATCAACAGGGCACACAAGTGATATTATTTGTCGTCGTTGTAAGGGAGGAGGTCATTATGCGAGAGAATGCAAATCTCCGCGTGTGATGATTGCTACCGCGGATGGTGGATATGAGTCTGCTAGTGACTATGATGAGGAGACTTTGGCTCTTATTACACGTGAAGAACATGGTGGAGATGATTCTGATCATGAGACGCAATACATGGCTCCTGAAGACGCTGACAGGTATGAAAGTTTAGTTGCTCAACGTGTTTTGAGTGTGCAGATCACACAAGCTGAGCAAAATCAGAGGCACAATTTGTTCCATACCAAGGGAGTTGTGAAGGAACGTTCTGTGCGCGTCATCATAGACGGAGGGAGCTGCAACAACTTGGCTAGCATGGAGATGGTGGAGAAGCTTTCTCTCACCACAAGACCACATCCACATCCTTACTACATCCAATAGTTCAACAACAGCGGCAAGGTTAAGGTAACACGTACTGTTCGTGTGCATTTTAGTATCTCTACATATGCTGATTATGTTGATTGTGATGTGGTACCTATGCAAGCATGTTCCTTATTACTTGGTAGACCATGGCAATTTGATAAAAATTCTGTACACCATGGTAGAAACAATCACTATACTCTTGTTCATAAGGATAAAAATATTACTTTGCTTCCTATGACTCCTGATTCCATTTTGAAAGATGATATTAATAGAGCTAATAAAGCAAAACAGGAGACGAATAAGATTGAAAATCAGATTGTGGCAAAAGAATTTGAGCAACAAATGAAGCCTAATAATAAACCATCTAGTGTTGCTTCTGAAATTAAATTGAAAAGTGCATGTTTATTTGCCACCAAATCTGATATTGATGAGCTAGATTTCAGCAAATCTGTTTGCTATGCTTTTGTGTGCAAAGAGGCATTATTTTCATTCGAGGACGTGCCTTCCTCTTTGCCTCCTGCTGTCACTAACATTTTGCAGGAGTTCGCTGACGTCTTTCCACAAGACGTGCCACCGGGATTACCGCCTATTCGAGGGATTGAGCATCAAATTGACTTAATTCCCGGTGCTTCACTGCCAAACCGTGCACCATACCGTACCAATCCAGAGGAGACGAAGGAGATTATGCGTCAAGTACTACTTGATAGAGACGAGGGTCCCGATCTTTCGATGAGATGATAACTATCGATTTGATGGAGACGACTTTCACGATCCGACTACAAATGTGCACGACGTTGCACCTTAGCAATCGCTAAACCGATCTCCTGAGGTTACTGACGATGCTGGAAGCACGGTCAGCCTGACCACGAAGGTCTATTCCTGCAAGCAATCGAAGAACGAGCAAGAATATGATAAAGCAATCTGAATATTGCAAATATATATGAAGTATTGATAATGGTGGGGATCCGGAAGCGGTCTTGGTCTGGTCGTTGGACACAAACGAAGTACACGAAGTTGCAATGGCTAACTTTTAACTAAACAAATCCCAAAGTCTAAACGATGCCCTAAGGGCTGTATATATGGAGGAAGAGGGGGGGAATTTCGTGGCCCTTGGTGGAGGAGTCCGAAATCAACCCTATCTCTTGTTTCCCCACACATACGGACTCTAAAAATAGCCTATACTTATGTATTTCGAAATTACATGGGCCTGGCCCAATAATAAGGTGACGCAGCACCTAAAATAGCCTCGGGACGAAATTTATGAAGTGGCATCTTGTATATTTCGTCCAAGGCTTCATGCACCCATTATGGTGGCTTCAAAGTCCTGAAATCATCACTTGTAACTCCGTTCTTGTTCCCCTTGCGCATGCCATCATCTCCAAGCTTGTTCTTGCTCCAATGTTCATCCTTCTCCAAGCTAGGCCCTTCATTTGTAAGCAAAACAAATGTATCCAATTTAGGCAGCATCATATTCTCATGAACATTAGAATCATTACCAAGAAACGAAAGTACCTGGTAATTTAGTTGGCGTGCACGAGCTCTAGTAATTGGTCCAGTATGTATAGCAGCAGGGGCTGTGGGTGTAACAATTGTATTGATGTCCTCATCATCCTCCCCTTCTTGAAATGAAATCGTCCTCGACGGAAGTTCATCTTCCTCACCCAAATAAGGCTTCAAATCTGCCATGTTAAAAGTGGGACTAACCCCAAAATCTGCAGGCAGCTCAAGTTTATATGCATTATCATTTATTTTCTCTAACACCTTAAAGGGACCATCAACACGTGGCATTAACTTTGATTTGCGCAAATCAGGAAATCTATCCTTACGCAAATGTAACCAAACAAGATCTCCAGGTGCAAACACAACATGTTTTCTACCCTTATCTCCAGCAAGTTTATATTTAGCATTCATGCGCTCAATGTTTTCCTTAGTTAACTCATGCATTTTTAAAATCAATTCAGCACGTTGTTTAGCATCAAAATTAACCTTCTCCGAAGATGGAAGAGGCAACAAATCAATAGGTGCACGAGGTAGGAAACCATACACAACTTCAAAAGGGCACATCTTAGTAGTAGAATGCAATGAACGATTATAAGCAAATTCAATATGAGGCAAGCATTCCTCCCACATTTTCTTATTATTCTTCAAAACAGCCCTAAGCATAGTAGACAACGTTCTATTGACTACTTCAGTTTGTCCATCAGTTTGGGGGTGACAAGTAGTACTAAAAAGCAGTTTAGTCCCCAACTTAGCCCATAACCATCTCCAAAAGTGGCTAAGAAATTTAGTATCACGATCTGAAACAATAGTATTTGGCACACCATGCAAGCGAATAATTTCACGAAAGAACAAATCAGCAACATTAACAGCATCATCGCTTTTATGACATGGTATAAAGTGTGCCATTTTCGAGAATCTATCCACGACAACAAATATGCTATCCCTCCCCTTCTTTGTTCGAGGTAAACCTAAAACAAAGTCCATAGATATATCCTCCCAAGGAACACTAGGTACAGGCAAAGGCATATATAAACCATGAGGATTGAGTCGTGAGTTAGCTTTTTGACATGTAGTGCAGCGAGCAATAAAACGCTCAACATCCCGTCTCATCTTTGGCCAAAAGAAATGTGTAGCAAGTACGTCCTCCGTCTTCTTCACGCCAAAGTGTCCCATTAATCCTCCTCCATGCGCCTCCTGCAACAACAAAAGACGAACGGAGCTAGCTGGAATGCATAGCTTGTTAGCACGAAACACAAATCCATCGTTAACAACAAACTTGTTCCACATTCTTCCTTCTTTACAATTCTGCATTACATCTTTAAAATCAGCATCATGCACATATTGATCTTTGATGGTCTCTAAACCAAATATTTTGAAGTCAAGTTGTGAAAGCATAGTATAGCGACGAGACAATGCATCAGCAATAACATTTTCTTTTCCCTTCTTGTGTTTAATGACATAAGAGAAAGTCTCAATGAATTCAACCCATTTAGCATGTCTACGATTCAGTTTAGCTTGACTTTTAATATGTTTCAAAGATTCATGATCAGAATGTATAACAAATTCTTTGGGCCATAAATAATGTTGCCATGTTTCTAAAGTCCGAACAAGAGCATATAATTCTTTATCATAAGTAGAATAATTCAGACTAGGCCCACTCAATTTTTCAGAAAAGTATGCAACAGGTTTGCCATCTTGTAATAACACACCTCCTAATCCAATTCCACTAGCATCACATTCAAGCTCAAAAGTCTTATTAAAATCAGGAAGTTGGAGTAAAGGAGCATGTGTCAACTTATCTTTCAATACCGTGAAGGCTTCTTCCTGTGCGGTACCCCAAAGAAAAGGCACATCTTTCTTTGTAAGCTCATTGAGAGGTGCAGCAATGGTGCTGAAATCTCTCACAAAACGCCTATAGAATCCAGCGAGGCCAAGAAAACTCCTCACTTGTGTGACCGTTTTGGGCTGCGGCCAACTCTCAATAGCTTCAATCTTGGCCTTATCAACTTCAATTCCCTGTGGAGTAACAACATAGCCAAGAAAAGATACTCGATCGGTGCAAAAGGTGCACTTCCCAAGGTTACCAAACAAACGTGCATCACGTAGAGCAATAAAAACAGTACGTAAATGTTCCAAATGTTCTTCCAAAGATCTGCTATAAATCAATATGTCATCAAAGTAAACTACCACAAATCGTCCAATGAAAGCACGTAAAACTTCGTTCATTAATCTCATGAAAGTACTAGGTGCATTAGTTAACCCAAAAGGCATGACTAACCACTCATATAATCCAAACTTAGTTTTAAATGCTGTTTTCCATTCATCTCCCAATTTCATACGAATTTGATGGTAGCCACTACGCAAATCAACTTTGGAGAATATTGTAGAGCCACTTAATTCATCAAGCATATCATCTAGCCTAGGAATAGGATGACGATAACGAATAGTAATATTATTAATGTCTCTACAATTGATGAGGACATCAATACAATTGTTACACCCACAGCCCCTGCTGCTATACATACTGGACCAATTACTAGAGCTCGTGCACGCCAACTAAATTACCAGGTACTTTCGTTTCTTGGTAATGATTCTAATGTTCATGAGAATATGATGCTGCCTAAATTGGATACATTTGTTTTGCTTACAAATGAAGGGCCTAGCTTGGAGAAGGATGAACATTGGAGCAAGAACAAGCATGGAGATGATGGCATGCGCAAGGGAAACAAGAACGGAGTTACAAGTGATGATTTCAGGACTTTGAAGCCACCATAATGGGTGCATGAAGCCTTGGACGAAATATACAAGACGCCACTTCATAAATTTCGTCCCGAGGCTATTTTAGGTGCTGCGTCACCTTATTATTGGGCCAGGCCCATGTAATTTCGAAATACATAAGTATAGGCTATTTTTAGAGTCCGTATGTGTGGGGAAACAAGAGATAGGGTTGATTTCGGACCCCTCCACCAAGGGCCACGAAATTCTCCCCCTCTTCCTCCATACAGCCCTTAGGGCATCGTTTAGACTTTGGGTTTTGTTTAGATTAAAAGTTCGCCATAGCTGCAACTTCGCGTACTTCGTTTGTGTTCAACGACCAGACAAAGGCGTCACAGAACCCCACCTTGATCAATAAAGCTTTCATCTTATATTCGCAATATCCAGATTGCAATCTCAGTTTCTTGCTTGTTCTTCGTTTGCTCGCAGGAAACAGACCCTCGTGGTCAGGTTGATCGTGCTCCGGCGTGGTCAATAACCTCTCGGAGTTGGTTTAGCGATTGCTAAGGCGCGACGTCCTCGCACGTTCGTAGTCGGATCGTCAAAGTCGACTTCCACCAAAGCGATATCCATCATCTCATCGAAAGACGGGACACCCTCGCCTCTATCACTTTCTACACATTTCTTTTCGCCAAAGATGAGACGGGATGTTGAGCGTTTTATTGCTCGCTGCACTACATGTCAAAAAGCTAAGTCACGACTCAATCCTCATGGTTTATGTATGCCTTTGCCTGTACCTAGTGTTCCTTGGGAGGATATATCTATGGACTTTGTTTTAGGTTTACCTCGAACAAAGAAGGGGAGGGATAGCATATTTGTTGTCGTGGATAGATTCTCGAAAATGGCGCACTTTATACCATGTCATAAAAGCGATGATGCTGTTAATGTTGCTGATTTGTTCTTTCGTGAAATTATTCGCTTGCATGGTGTGCCAAATACTATTGTTTCAGATCGTGATACTAAATTTCTTAGCCACTTTTGGAGATGTTTATGGGCTAAGTTGGGGACTAAACTGCTTTTTAGTACTACTTGTCACCCCCAAACTGATGGACAAACTGAAGTAGTCAATAGAACGTTGTCTACTATGCTTAGGGCTGTTTTGAAGAATAATAAGAAAATGTGGGAGGAATGCTTGCCTCATATTGAATTTGCTTATAATCGTTCACTGCATTCTACTACTAAGATGTGCCCTTTTGAAGTTGTGTATGGTTTCCTACCTCGTGCACCTATTGATTTGTTGCCTCTTCCATCTTCGGAGAAGGTTAATTTTGATGCTAAAAACAACATGCTGAATTGATTTTAAAAATGCATGAGTTAACTAAGGAAAACATTGAGCGTATGAATGCTAAATATAAACTTGCTGGAGATAAGGGTAGAAAACATGTTGTGTTTGCACCTGGAGATCTTGTTTGGTTACATTTGCGTAAGGATAGATTTCCTGATTTGCGCAAATCAAAGCTAATGCCACGTGTTGATGGTCCCTTTAAGGTGTTAGAGAAAATAAACGATAATGCATATAAACTTGAGCTGCCTGCAGATTTTGGGGTTAGTCCCACTTTTAACATTGCAGATTTGAAGCCTTATTTGGGTGAGGAAGATGAACTTCCGTCGAGGACGACTTCATTTCAAGAAGGGGAGGATGATGAGGACATCAATACAATTGTTACACCCACAGCCCCTGCTGCTATACATACTGGACCAATTACTAGAGCCCGTGCACGCCAACTAAATTACCAGGTACTTTCGTTTCTTGGTAATGATTCTAATGTTCATGAGAATATGATGCTGCCTAAATTGGATACATTTGTTTTGCTTACAAATGAAGGGCCTAGCTTGGAGAAGGATGAACATTGGAGCAAGAACAAGCATGGAGATGATGGCATGCGCAAGGGGGACAAGAACGGAGTTACAAGTGATGATTTCAGGACTTTGAAGCCACCATAATGGGTGCATGAAGCCTTGGACGAAATATACAAGATACCACTTCATAAATTTCGTCCCGAGGCTATTTTAGGTGCTGCGTCACCTTATTATTGGGCCAGGCCCATGTAATTTCGAAATACATAAGTATAGGCTATTTTTAGAGTCCGTATGTGTGGGGAAACAAGAGATAGGGTTGATTTCGGACCCCTCCACCAAGGGCCACGAAATTCCCCCCTCTTCCTCCATATATACAGCCCTTAGGGCATCGTTTAGACTTTGGGTTTTGTTTAGATTAAAAGTTCGCCATAGCTGCAACTTTAGGTAGTCATGTCCTCATCAGAACCCCACCTTGATCAATAAAGCTTTCATCTTATATTCGCAATATCCAGATTGCAATCTCAGTTTCTTGCTTGTTCTTCGTTTGCTCGCAGGAAACAGACCCTCGTGGTCAGGTTGATCGTGCTCCGGCGTGGTCAATAACCTCTCGGAGTTGGTTTAGCGATTGCTAAGGCGCGACGTCCTCGCACGTTCGTAGTCGGATCGTCAAAGTCGACTTCCACCAAAGCGAAATCCATCATCTCATCGAAAGACGGGACACCTCCGCCTCTATCAGTGAAGATCACAACGGCAGTGAAGATAATGATATAAAACAACTGTCAAGCAGGATATACAACAACTCTCTCTCCAACTTTCCTCTTGAAAAGTTTGAGACAATTTTCTGATAAATTCTTTCAAAGAATGCTACTAACTCAAGCTTTCCAATGCAAAAAGAATCACTCAATTCCGAGTTGATATAAGGAGTCAAAGAATTCTAAAACTGGCCTGAAAATTGGAACAAGCTGTGTTCACGAACTTCGGAGGGCAAAAAGACCTATTTAGAAGCCGATTTTGAGGTGTCAAATATTGAACTTGCTTCTGCAACTATTTAGATGCGGCTCGTCGCTATCTTCAATTTGAGTACTCACGGAGCCAAAACGGACTTCGTATGAGGAAGATACACCTGTTTTACTGAACAGTGCGCAAAACAGATTCCAATCCAAATTCAGGTACGAGATTGATTCTAGATAGATCCAATTTTTTTCTTCTCTCTTTTTTTTCTCACGCTTTTTTTTCTTTTTCTTCTCCCTCTTTTTCTTTTTTTTCTTTCCTTTTTTCTCTCTTTTTTTTTCTTTATCTTCTTTTTCTTCCTCTCTACAAGACAAACTAGATAAGATGCAGATTCGATCAGGCGAAGATGTGAGTAACCTCAACTATGATTATGACAATAAATAGTGCGTAGCACGTGGTGGAAATTGGTGGATGGGATGGTGGACAGCGGATGGGATAATGATGCAGCGGCTGCGTGACTAATGTGAACAGAACTCAAAACTCTAAAGGAACTAGACACTAAGACCAGCAACTCGACACGGCGATGCAACCGATAATTCAATAATGCAAACAATGAAAAGAAAATTGCAAAGGCTCAGTCTGGCTAGGACAAAGGATGAATAGATCTAACTTTTGTTTTGTGGCTTTTTCTTGGACAATAGGTAAGAAAATAAATCTAATCTAGGAAAAACTGGAAATTCTCACCGAGCAACCTGAAAACTGATACCACTTGATAGAGGCGGGGGTGTCCCGATCTTTCGATGAGATGGTAACTATCGATTTGGTGGAGACGACTTTGACGATCCGACTACAAACGTGCACGACGTTGCGCCTTAGCAATCGCTAAACCAATCTCCAGAGGTTATTGACCACGCCGGTGCACGATCAACCTGACCACGAAGGTCTATTCCTGCAAGCAATCGAAGAACGAGCAAGAATATGATAATAGCAATCTGAATATTGCAAATATGTATGAAGTATTGATAAAGGTGGGGATCCGAAAGCAGTCTTGGTCTGGTCGTTGGACACAAACGAAGTACACGAAGTTGCGTTGGCTAACTTTTAACTAAACAAATCCCAAGGAAAAGCTACTAGATGGATCTACTTATATAGGAGGAAGGGGTGGCGGCCAAGGAGGTGGCAGGACGTCCCAAGGCAGCCTAAAACTAAATCTAGGTCGTACAAGGCCAATGGGCCCAAGTGGAGGTGATGTAACACCTTTGGACTTGTAGTTTGACTCGGATTCTGCTGCAGCATCAGATTGTTTCGTCCACAACTCAACGCTCCGGACGAATTTGAAGGTGATTCCAATTGGGTTGGAAAGTGCACAAAATCTAGTTTCCAACAAAAAAAGAATCACCCAATTCGGAGTCCGTATGAAAAACTTGTGTGCGTTTTGAGTCAGGTATGTCTGTGCAGTCCGAATCTGAATCCAGAACATGAGAGACTTGGACTCTATCTTCTCTTGGGCCAAAAGTGACGTGAGAGAACTTTTTGGACAGCAAATAAACATCTCTTTCTTCCTTATCTTCATATGTGGATTGTACAAATGTCCCATACACCTGCAATTAGACAAAACACAAAAGTGTGTGAAGTATTTTTGTTCTGGATAACATAAATAGATTATTGAATAGTTTGCACTAGAAATCACCTGACAAATATGCATATATGCAATATTTTTGGTCATATTCAAGGTAGTCATGTCCTCATCAGGTCCAGTATATGTAACAGTAGGGGCTGTGGGTGTAACAATGGTATTGATGTCCTCATCAGGTGAGACCTATTTTGGTAATAAGCAAAACAGAGAGTTGGCCAGGCAAACTTGATGGGACCAAAATAATTTCAACAGGCAAGAGAGAGTTTGCAAGCCCATCTCGGTGAGACCGAGATCCCATCCGCGAGACCGAATTGATTAGGGTTTCTAGCAGCGGCTATGTCAAGTGAACTCGGTGGCACCAGATGGATCAAATCGGTAGGGCCGAGTTTGACTTTTGGTTTGGGACATATGTGGATATGAGAACGTAGTTGAGGGCATTGGAGCATATCACTAACCACTTTGAGCAAGCAAGCCATTAAGCAACACCTCATCCCCTTTTAATAGTATTGGCTTTCCTAAGGACTCATTGTGATCTTGGATCACTAAACTGAAAATGTAGAGCCCTGAGCTTTTGAGCTTGAGCCAATCCTTTGTCCTTAGCATCTTGAAGGGGTTCCACATCCTCTTGTCCACACCACTCCATCTGTTGAACATATATGAAATATACTAGATAAAAACATTAGTCCAACAAGAGATATGTTGACATTAATTACCAAAACCACCCAGGGAGCACTTGTGCTTTCACCTATGAACTGTTTGCGATGAGGCGGAACAAAACAAATGGGCAGCCTGATGAAGGCGTGTGCGATACAGAGCATACGATTCACTTGGATGAACTATTTGTGATTAGGCAACACAAAAGAATCGGTCAGCCAGATCGAGGTGTGTGTGATTGAGGGCATACGCTTCAGAAGGATTAATTGGTTGCGATTAGGCAACAGAACAGAAATGGGTTAACCAGATCAAAGTGTCTACGATTGATGGCATACACTTCACATGGATGAACTGTTTGTGATTAGCCACAACAAACTGAAATAGTTAGATAGATCAACGTGTGTGTGCTAGACGGGCACACACATTCTAATTAAAAGATACGTGCGTGTAACATCCCAAAATTCTAAATTTTGGAATGTTATAATAAATAGATTGATTTGATTGATTGTCTGAAAGTGAGTGAATTCAAAACTTTTGAAAGTTAAATGAGAGGGAATAAAAGGACTTTCCCAAACTTTCATATTTGCTTTCTGATCTCCATGAATTCAAATTCTTTTCAAATACAAAACCCTTGAGCGAAGATGATATGACTTCTTCCATTTAAATTAAATGAAAGGGTATTTGAAAATAATAGAATTTCATTTGGATATATTTCAATTCATAAACTTCAAGCAGCTCAATGATTTTCATGAGAGAAGATGAAATGACTTCTTCAAATTATATGAAATATGAGTTGGGAGTTTCAAAGAATTAAATTCAAAGTTCTTTTGAATTTATTTTCTATTTGGAGTTATTTGAGTTTTATTCAAATTATTTTTCTCCAAAAAATAAAATATATGGAAATTAGGGTAACATGATTCCCTACAATAGAAAATTGGAGAAAAATTAATTTAAAATCATTTTGATATTTCTAAAATGATTTTATTGGATTTTATTAGACCAGTAGGACTCTTTGATTTATCTGAATTTGTGTGGATTTTTTTGAAGTTATAAAAATGTTCATGTCGTAGAGAATCTTTTTCTAATTTTTTTGATATATTATATGCCTATATAATATTTTTAATTATCTCGTTTTATTATTTTTATTTGTCTGGAGATGTTTTTTTAAAAAAAATTCTTCCCGCCGTAACTGGGCCGGCCCAGCTCCCAGCCGAGGCCCAGCCCAGCTCGCCCGACCGCTCCCGTCTCCGCCTCCCGCACGGTGTCCGCCACCGCCGCGCCCCGTGTCCGACCGGGACACGTCCCGCCGCCGCCGGCAGGAGTCCGGCCGGACTCCGCGTCCACCTCCCCTCCCTCCCTCCCTTAAATAG